>NC_026739.1:0-95354 GCF_000210295.1 Trypanosoma brucei gambiense DAL972
GAGCATCCCGCATTTTTCCCTCCAGCGCCTTCCCCATACTCAAGATCATCTCTATAACTTTTATCTGCGTTCCTTTCAACCGAACCCACGGCAGCAGTTGGCTTTATTTTGTGCCGCTTGAGGAGATGCCCTTCAAATGCGTCAGTTGCGGGGAACTGCTCGCGGCACACCGGGCAACGGAATAGCAGGGGGTTGGGGACACACACAAAGAGAGAATCGGGATGCTCCGCGGCAAAGTGGTCGTAGAGCAACCCGCTGGCAGTGAAGCCCTTGCGGCACACCGGGCAGCAAAGAAGTCTTCCGGCCGCATCAGGCGCCTCAACTATTACCGGGGAGGTTTGCTTCAATTTCTTCTGCAACTCCTCCCGTAACTGCCGCGCCTCCTCGACCTCAGTGCGCAGGATCGACTGGTGCAACGTTTCGTGCGCGCGTTCCACTTCGGCCTTCAGTCGCCGCACCTCCGCTTCAAAATCAACAGGTTTATCCATTTTTGCTTCCTCCTTTCTTGCCGCCCCCTTTTTGGACTCATCTTTCTTTGGCGCGTTCGTTTTCCCCACACGTGTCTTCGATTCCGCTCCTTTCGACGCCTCGCCCCTCCGTGTTGCAACTCCTTTTCGTTCAGTTCGTGTTGGCGACGCATCCTTTGGATCATTTTTTCTCTGCCCATCGTTTCCCCCTAATTTGAGACTTCTTGCCTCTCCTTCCCCTGGTCCGTCTTGCCTTTGATGTCCGCTTCCACCCTTGGCGCTCTCCGCTCCCGTGCCGGCTTGATGCCTTCCCTCGTCTGAGAAGTGCCCTTTTCAGCATCTTGGAGGGAAATAATCGGCGATACGGCTTGAATCGTCATTTGTTTCGGGAAAGACGAGCAGCAAGAGTTAGACTATGGAAGCCTGATCAGGGGGGTTTCCTGACAGCGCAATTGTAAAGGAGAACAGTTAAGAATATGGATGTAAAAAGAGAGGGAAATGGGCACGAGAAGGTGGGAGCACATGGATGCAGCGGGGAAGCGAATTTAAAGATGTAAGAGAAACAATACTGTTCCTGGCGCACGCGAAATACGTATATACGCGTGCTTGTGCGTGTGTGTGTTGATGTGTATATTTCCGTGCTCAGTTCACGTCAGGCCTTTGGTATCGAAGAACACATTACGAAAGCAAGCCACTGGCGAAACCTGACGATACCATCAGTTCACGAAGCCACTACATGCGTCACGAAGAAGTCTGACTTGTGCGAGGCATTGAAAAGGACGACGGCGTTCATTACAGGAAACGGAGAGGGTGGTTTCCGTGTGCCCTGACGGAGCAGTGGAGGTTGACACTGCGCCAGCAATCTTTTCCCCTTTTGAACGAACTCCATTGGGACAAGTTGTTTATTGTTGCTGTACCTGTCCAGCATCCGCGCGTAATCTTCCTCACTGACCCCATGAATAACAACGAAGTTGTTCCGTAGCGGTGTATCGCACTGCTTTCTGTCTATAGCATGGAAGCGACAACATGTCTCAACAACGATTGTCACGCTGTCGTCGGTTGCGAGAGAGAGAACGCGTCCGACCATGATGTCTTCATTTTCCATTCGAAAAAGGGTAAGGTTCCTCCGCAGGCGCCAACTGTACGGTTTCCTAATGAGCGGCCATATCGGCTCGTACGCCACCAACATTTTGGCCATGTCCTTTGAAAGCGTGTATAGTAAGCCGGATGCAACGTAGTAAGGATCCCCAAGAAGGTTAAGCCAGATATTTCCCCAATAAACGTTCTGACGCGGTAACTTGTGCAAGTCAACAAGGTATTGATGCGCATGAACAAACGCGTCATCATCACCTTTTGCCACCTAGTTCACACGGGGTAGTAGTCGGACAGCGAGATCATACCACAGGAACACTTTGCGGCTCATAGTGACTTCCGCTTTTATACCCCGTGTACCGCCGTCCCCAATTTTCTTGTTCCGTCCAGGAACACCCTCATCAATTGGAAGCGTAACCATATCCTGCCAACGCAACGCCTCCTCCTTTAGTTCCGCCGTGTACGTGTGACCGTTACGATGGGATCGATCAGTGAGGTACAATACAAGCATCTCCCCCGTGAAGTTGTTGCTCTTCTTTGCTACAACGTCATGGATCCAGCAAGACGTGTGTTGAAGAATGCGCCGCCTCCGCCTCACACTCGTGTCAGGTGACAGAATACCAAGTGCAACAAGATAGTTCCGCTCCCTCCATGTTTCCACCACATCAGACGCCACGAACTGCAGGGTTTCCTCTTCGTCATTGGGAAGGACGGGGGAGGAGGGAAAACGTAATGTTTTCCTATGACAAAACTGTTTTCCCGATGTCCACGGCACACTAACAACATCGCGGTGTAAGGAAACACACGCAGCGATAAGCATCACTAGGTAGAGGGGAAGTAGCATCGTTACCACACGACGCACATTAGTTTATTTTATTCCTCTCATTCCTTCGTGGCCAGCGAAGGAAAAAAAAAAACGACAACGCCATGGAAAAACAGTAATGAGTCCATGCCAAAAACGTCGCGCTTCCCCAGGAGAACACGAGAGGACGTCCCGTGCCACGCACACGCACGAAAAAACAAACAAACAAACGGTAATATGCACTCTTGTAGGGAAGTGAAATGAATATGTTCCCACACTTCTGCTAGAATCAGAATGACTATACCTATCGCTCCAACTCCGGCCGTATGGGTGAAGATGGCTCGGTTAACATACTCACGTGGATGGTTCACCAAACTTTCACTCCCCCCCCCAGCAGCACAATTCGAAGTGTGTAGCAACCATTGCTATTGTAAGCACGAATGTCTTTCACGCTGAACTGTTGACAGGCGGCATTCCATCCAGTTGTCAATATTCCCCCGTTAAATGGCCATAAAAAGGCATAATGCGCGACCCCTCCCAGTAACTATCATGTGATCCCACCCGCCAGCGGGGCCCGCGAGCACATAGGGACCACCACTGGATTATTACATGTATCATTTCCCCACTGGACGCAGTAGAATCGGCGCCGGATGCCATGTCCATGCCCTAAAGGGAGTTTCCTCCTGAACATGAATTGTTCGACGGATGGAATGCTGAAAGAGTTTGGGGGGAGTACCTTGTTTGAGAGTCTGTAGTACATGAGGGTGTGGCAGATGGTTTCGTCCCATTTTTCACTGTTTTTGGAGAAGGTGGATGTTCGATGCGCATATCGTCGGTGGGTAACACTCCGCTGTGTGGCATTGAACTGCACCACTTTAAAATGCGGTACGTGATGCGATCCGCCTGCTGTGTTGATAAATGCAGTCGCAAAGTCAAGGGTATGCTCAGTGGTTGTTCAATACGGCCGGATCTTGGAAAAGGAACTCAGAGCAACCACACACAATATAAGGACCCCTTTTTGCACCTACGCCGCTGCCATCTCATCGCTGAGACGCTGGAGGTGGAGAATTAGCGGGCCGCAGCGCTGGAGTGCCCGCTCTCGAGCGGCATCGTGGCAGCGGACCACAAAATTACTACGATGTTACTCTCATTTCTGTGAGAACACAATGTAGACGTAACACGCTCCCCCAGCCCACCAACTACTACACTCTCAAGTCTTGGGGCAATCTCCACAAAATGCGTAGCGAAAGCAGCGGAGAGCAGTCACCGCTTTTTGATTCTTCAAAACAGATGCATGGACTGAAGAAAAGCTGCACCAAAGTCCTGTTCTGCGCGCAACTTGCGTGGTGGAAGGCATAAATTGGCACAACAAACGCACGGAAAGTAGTATGAGCACTTCGTTTTTTCTGACTGTGCCGAACGAGGAGACATCGCATGGTGCAAACACCGGAGAGAATAAACGGGGAAAATGTTAAGACAGCACAACAGTGACCGAGCACAGTGTTCAGAGTAAACCGTCCCGTTCGTACGTTCTGAAATTCCCGCACAAAGCGCCGTCACTGTTGCTGCTGCATATCGTAGTTGTAGTTATAAAAAACACCAAACCTGACATGCGGCAAAGTGCTCCCACATAGCCCACCAAAGCTCCTGTTTCTTCTGGCACTTCGTTCCGAAGTTGCCCTGTCAGCGTACGCCGCTGAAAAATATTGTCCGTAACACAATTTTCCGAAAAGAACTGCGACAGCATATGCCGCCGAGAACACCGACAACCAGGACTACGAATGGCATTTTGCTGCGCCTGGGAAACGCGCTCTGCAGCGGGAACAGCAACGTGCCGCGACGCTGCTGACTTCAAACCGTCTGGTGAACGTTACCCCTTTAAACTAACAGGCACATATCGACGCAGGTAAAGCGCTGACAACATCCGAGCATCCGATTTATTGACATTCTATCTCTTTGCTTAAGTTGCAATCAACGAGGTGGACAGTTTACAACAATAACAATGAACTATCCTTTCAACTCATGTATAGCGCTTGGTCAATTGACTTCACTTGGTTCTTTCCACGATCTGTACCGGATCCAGCAACACACAACGGTACAAGCGGATATTTTCAATCCGTAAAGACAGTGACACTACCAGTAATACGTGCCAGCAACATACCTGTCTTTGCACCAGCGTTACATTCCACAGTTCAAACCATCCCAGTTTGCTGTTGTTTTCCATATATCACAGCGCCCTGCAGCAGGGCAGTGAAGAGAACGACCATCCGTGCGAAGCCGCATGCCGTCATGCTTATCTCAGTGCCCATTGTTAGTATTACTTGCTTGTCAGTCTATGGGCCGCGCGTGAAAGAAAACAGGTTAGGAAGAGTAAGCACTATACAAGGTGAACAAGGGAGATGATCACATCGCAATTGACCTGCATCGTAGAAACACCGCCCCGTTGAAATACGCGGAGAGTGATGAAGATATTGATCTGCTACACGAAATAGAACGCTACAAGGGAAAAGCAAAAACAGAGGAAAACACGATGCGCGGAAGCAGCCTCATTCACACGTCCAATGGAGCTCTGAACAGGGTGCGCAATTCCGCAATACCCCTGAGGGAGGGGAAATAAATAGGAATAGAGGAACAAATGGTTTTATAACTGACACTTAATAGACTCTCACTTAGGATCTTAGAGGAAATGGATGTTCATAAAGTCGCTCACATAAAAAAAAGATAAAACGAAAATAAAACGATTAGTGGAAGTTGTTCTACTAGTTGCGTGTTATGGGCCAAACGAGTATCTACCCGTATCTTGTTATGGCTTATATGAGTAACACTGCACAGCCGGTAGGCCGCACAAGTCAGCACACAATTGCGAGGGAAAAAAAGACGATGAGTAGACACAATTCACCACCTACACAGATCGTAATGTGCGACAAGGAAGTCAATGTCGTCTCCGCCTCTCCTTTTGGTTTGGGAGTTGCCGAAGGTTGATCTTGAGAATTTGTAGACTCCTCATCTGAATGCAAACTTTCGTTGATTACTGCTAGCTCCTCATTGGCAGTGGAGTTTCCATTACCTGATACCTCATCTTCATTAGCAGGGGAGTTTCCATTACCTGGAACGGGATTCGATGGCTGTGGAACTGTGACTTCGCAGAGGGCAGCGAAATAAGTTAGTGACTTGTATCCAGGTGCCTTACCCCCGGGCTTGTTGCCAGAAACTTCGCCGCCATCAAACCAACCGAACCACTTCGTCACGTTAGTGTACCAACCCATCACGTGCAATTGGCCATCCTGAGGATAACTTTGCGCAAAAAACGACGGATAACCACCCAATGCGCCTGAACCACTTTTATAAGTGTACGATCCCCGCCAGAATGCAACGCCGTTGCCCTCTATTCCCGATGCTTCAAACAGGCCACTGTTCCATCGGTAGACGCAATTAAGGGAAGTATCATAGTCTCCTGCTGTGCAACGACTTCCCGCGTCCTGTGCCGCACTTGCACTGTAAGTGGCATCCCCTCCAAGGTAACTGTAGATAAATGGGCCATCAGCTACACTCAAGTGGTAGGCAGTGAGGCATTCGTTAGTTGCCTGCGAGTGGTCAGTGGCCAGCGTCCCACCGGCTTCACGGCAGATATGCACTGAGTTGCTGTAGTCTACAAGGTAATCACCTCCATGCCAAAACTTTCGGTTGGGGAAAAGAATATATTCCTTGACATAGGCAGTTGGGTACACCTTACCAAATGCGAAGAGATGTGATGAACCTGAAAGACATTGCAGCAGGGCAGTGAAGAGAACGACCATCCGTGCGAAGCCGCATGCCGTCATGCTTATCTCAGTGCCCATTGTTAGTATTACTTGCTTGTCAGTCTATGGGCCGCGCGTGAAAGAAAACAGGTTAGGAAGAGTAAGCACTATACAAGGTGAACAAGGGAGATGATCACATCGCAATTGACCTGCATCGTAGAAACACCGCCCCGTTGAAATACGCGGAGAGTGATGAAGATATTGATCTGCTACACGAAATAGAACGCTACAAGGAAAAACATAGTTGGAAGGTGAGAGTGGCAGTAAATACTGAGAATATGGAGCAAAAACACGTAAAAAAAAAATAATGTAAAGGGAAGCATGTAACAGGTATGCCAAATGCTCAGTTGAGGTTACACACTGCAGCGACGTAGACGCTCCCTCCCGCCACAACTCGCCGTAGCTCCTCATCGCACAGTTAAAACGTCAAGGGTTCAGTCTTGAATTACCACAAAATACGGATAAATGAGGTTTGTCCCTATAAAGGAGCGGCATTTCTGCACTCCCCTCGAGTGTCCAAACAGTGTTGTAAATAACAGAAGGATACTATAGGCTCAGCAATATTAACAGAGTGAACGTGTTACAAAACTCCCTCACAATAAAATAATTAGTATAAGCTGCAATAACTGTGACGGTGAAGGAACTTTGTTATACTGCGAGGCAACGCGGGTTTCAGCACATAACTAAGCTCATGCATCGACATCACACTCTGGAGGGAATGGAGGCAATCACATACCTTAAATCCTTACGGCAACACAAATGAGTGAAGGGAAAGAAAGCATGCAACTGGTGAAACAACATGTAACATCAGCAATGCAGAGGGTGATAAGGGTTGTATATCCGAAGAGAGAGATACAACAGCCCACATAACACCCAACACATACATACATGCAACATAACACTCATTATGAAAAAATATTTAAAGACACCGCTAGCATTAAGTGGATTCAAAAAGAAAAACGTGACACAGACACACACGGAAACACAGTTTTGTACCCAAAAGGTTGCGGGATTGGGCGTGAGAGGTGGAATTTAAAAAAATAAAATAAAATAGTCATGCACTCGCACGCTTAAGGACAGACGTGTTGAAAAAGAAATGTTTCACCTTATTTTTCTTAAAGCCTCAAATGGCAAGGACAAAAATAAAAAAGAGAGCCCTTAGGGAAAGTACATAGCTAATCCCGTTTTGTGATTACTTACAGAACAAAAACGTTTTGGTTAAATTAGAAGAAATGTTGAGCCGTCCTGTCTTCCATAAGGGTCGGATTTGGAACAGTAAGAAACCAACCGGCGCTGACACGGCAAAACACATGCATGTGTTAATTCGGTGTCTTGAAAGACAACGCACGTGTAATCTAACAGAGGGCATGTTCCCTCTTAAGATTAGTATGTGCTTTAATGCAGAGGCAGCAGCCACCAAAAATAGAATGTAAAAAATGTAATAATAAATAGATGGCAAAAGATAAAAATAGATACAAAAGACAAACCCTACCGAGACTACGTTAAAATTCACTAACAACTACTACAACTGGTATGCTAATTAACTTTTCCGCCGAGTAAAACTAAGAGATTTGTACGCGTTATGACGTGCAACAGTACCACTAATGTAACGACGGAAGCGGACACCCAAAGTGGCCTTCCCTGAAATGTGAACCAACGAATGGAACAATTATGATTGAGCCCTCTTCAGTACTCACAGAAGCTTCACTGCTTCCACTTTGAGCGCTACGGTCAGCGACACGCCCAACCTTAACTGCAATGCGACGCACCACTTCCTCACAGTAGGCGTCATCCCACTCGAATGCAGCTTCACGGGGAAGAGGCACACGCCAACGCTCACAAAGCGACGCCAGAAGATTCCCCCGTTGCGCTGCTTTAAAAGTTCGGAAAACAGACTGCAGTGAGTTCAATATCGATTGTGCTGATTCACTCAGCTCGGCACGTGAAGAACTGTGGTCGCTTGTGGAGGTTGTCGTGCCATCCTCGTCTTCATCAAAGAATTCGCGATCCAGCCGTAATGCAGCAAAGTTGCGACCAGGCACGGCATTCAACTGGTACATTTCCACAGGATCGGGCACACCACGTAGCGGCACATCACCAAGTGCAGTGACATCAATTTGCTCACGCTCCTCAGCTGAAAGTGACAGGTATGTTGAGCCTGTTATCAGCACCTGACCACCATTTGCTACACTCTCCGTCCTTGCTGCCATGTTTGGAGTCCGCCCATAGTAGTCATATCCCTTCGTCACTTCATCGTGTCGGATGTCGCACAACCCGGTGTGGATTCCAACACGTACACGCAGGCCATTCCACAAACGACTGTACACTTTAGGGTCCAACCGCGCAGTTGGCGGTGTGTACTTCTCGTCCTCCTCCGCACGCTGCTGCTCAAACTGCTGGTAGGAATCATCAATCGCATTTGTTCCCCAGTCATGATGCAAGAAACACAGCTGTAGTTCCTGTGCGAGTTGGACGGCAGCGAAAGGACTCTTACTCGCTATCATGAACGAATCCCCAACAGTTTTGACTTCGTAGCACTTATACCTCCCAATCAGTAAACGAATCAAATAGTGATGTGCCGCAACGGCATCGGGCATCAGTTCAGGGTGTGCAGCCCACAACGCAGTGCTGCTCTCAATGTCAGTAAATATTAGTGTCACGGGGTCAGTTGGTTCCTTGGGTGCAAGATTGTTATCACGAGCATTCCGGTGTGTTGCTAATATAACAACCACAAGAACCGTAACAAGCGGCACCAACATTACGACGAAGCCAACTGCAATAGCGGCAATTTGCTCAGTTATCTGTTGGATCCATCTCGGTTCATCATAGGTCACTGACAGTGTGGCAGACGACAGCGCAGAGGACACAAAAGGGTTTAGAACATGTGACATCGACCATACAAAAATATGCATCGCACCACAGTTAACAACAGTGCTTCGCCTCAAGTCAAGTTTCGTTCGTACACTTGTCTCCAAACGACCCATACATTGCAGGACACTTCCCATTGCGTATGCGATGGCAGACCCAAGTAGTGACAATGGCTTCCACTTCGACTCATTCTGCACGATCTTGCGGAACTCACGTACTGTTTTGGACTCCGTGATCTTATCCCTCCGATGTGACAGATTCGTTGCGAATAGCAAGGGGTTAGAAAATGGCTTTTCATGGAAGGCACTCACGAGTTCGCCGTGGATTGGTGCATCATCGAAGAATAGGACAAAGACGTGCGCATTACGGTGTTTGTTAGGGTGAAAGAGGATTATGGGGATATTATATGGGATAAGACCTACAACCAATACCTGACATGCAGTTGACAGCTTGTCTCTCAAAATAGGACCTTCACCACTCGCAACAAAGAAGCTTAGTGATGTGTTAAAGTTGTCAAGTGTTTTTGCAACATATTCCTAATTCCTCTCGTATCACCACCACGACACACAATGACATGCATTCTTCCTGCACCATTTTGTATAATATGCTCAACTATCATGAATAACTGCTGCTCATTTGTTGGTAACAGGTGGATCACATTCCTTCTGGGGTTACTCGGTTGTGATGTGAGTATTATAGGATCGATGAATGCCATACCCTTCGTCCGCAGTAACGAATTATCCACGACACCAAACACAGCAGTTACAACTCGTTTCTCAACATCATTATACAGAGTTGCACAAGTTTCGTAAGATTTCGAGGATAGTCAGTGTAAAAAGAAACCATCAGAGTGACCCAGTTGACCTTTGCCAACAACATGAGGGACACCATCGTATACCATCTATGCAGCACGCAGTGCCTTTGGGTCATCGGTTATATTAAACATGACCCCACTCAATGGGCCATACAACTGTGGCAGGTCTCGATAACAGCGAGATGAACCAAGGGTTAATATAGCTTCCTTCATAGGGTGTAGATGGAGATCCTTTTCCACCTTCTTCATGCACATCACACTCCCACCTTGGTTACGTAAACACGATACACCCCGCTCTCCCGCCATATTACGGCACTCACCACCAAAGTCACCAACCACAATATTATCAATTGGATAACGACGTTTATTGTACAGTGATTTCATAAATACACCCCTGCTAGTTAGCTATTCGTGACAACTCAGTGCCTGTTTCAATACCTCTCCAGCAACCCATCTGTTCAATGTCAGCTCAGCTTCAGCGTCTTGCTCGGTGAAGTTATTTTCGTTAATATCCCACCTTGTGCGCTTATAGTTATTACCATTAACCTTTAACAACATAGTCATATCATCCCTGAAACGCCTGACAGCTTTGTATGTGTCACCCTTCGTAATTAGGTCAGCCCCAGTTATTATTATTTTATCAGCCACAAACTCGTCTCTGCCCAATTTATATGCCCACTTGTTCTTGACGGCGTGTTGGAGTGCAGAGGGTGTATGAATAAATATTCGCCTCTCGTCCTGTGGTCATATAATCATTTCATGGGGAATCTCTTCATATCAGGGATTGGAGAACCAAATACAATCACTCCCTGAGGTCCAGTATCGGCAACCTTATTCCACTCCGCACTGAAGCTACTGTTATCCGATTCCTTACCAATTTGACTCTTCAATGCAAAAAAATAACAACTAAACAACTTGCGATTCATCCGTGTTGCCAACTACGCAGCAAGCTTATACTCATCATCACCATAAGAAACATCTTTCAAATACATGAAATCCAGTCGGTGTGACCGTAACTGAGTGATAGCATAACGGAAAAGAGCAAGCATCTCAACGGCGAGTGATGCTTCCAGGAGTCATAAATTGGGATTCCAACTGTGTACCCTACTGAATCCTGTGAAGGGTAAAAAATCAACTACACATTCTTTTCATTGAAATATTTGGTTAAGTTGAGAGTATTTTTGTCACCCACAGATTCCAGTATAACAGCAAACTCATCACCGTAATTGGTTGTACAGATGGCGTATCCAAAGTCATCCATAGACGGAACATGTGCAACTGCCACACTGACACACGGAAGCGACTTCCCGTTGGTAATAGATGCGTTGAAACCTGCAATAATAGGATCAAATACCTTTGCTGAAATCTTGTCACTGTATAACATGTTGTATACCCTTACCCATAATAATCCATTTGCAAGCTATACTTCAGCCAGCAGCTGTAGTAACATAGAAAAACACCACGTAAGTGACTACGCCATCTCTAGCATGTAATTCACACATGGGGTGACCGTAGGTGTGAGTCGCACGATGAACAGCGCGTGTCGATTCCCTGAATGCATTTGTTGGTAAAATTTAGGGGCACCGTTTGTATGCAGTGCGACCACACGAAGCAACTGCGTTTACCCGTTGAACCAAAGCACCTCACTTACAGCGACAACCCTTTGCAGCAGTGCGGAGGCCCGTGCTTGGCCATGCCGACTCGCTGAAGTCGATCCTCTGTTAGTTCTTTATTTGTTCCCCACGATCATCTTTGACAACGTCAAAGGGCACAGTTGGAGGCGTGGGGACACGCTTGGCTCCACAGAACGCTTGTTTGCCCTCCAATTGGATACTGAGGACATCCTTGGTGGTGGGGAAGTGCCTCAACTAAGGGCGGAGTGAACGTTTTCTTGACATTACTTTCTTCTCATTTTCACGGGGATGCCGCGCCATTCAATCCGTTATGGAGAACCATGTAGTTCCTTTCCTCGTGGGAACGCCAACCGGGCAGGGCGCACGTGCCGGTGCCTCAATCGCCTTCCTCTGCGGGTTGGCTAATTTAGTAGATGCCCCTTGGGGTTTTGGGAGGTGGTGCTGCGGTGCCACTGGGCGTGGTGACGCCTTGATCACCCTTGAGGATTGGGAGGGGCAAGTGGTGTGGCGATGGCCGCTTACCCGCGCCGTGGCTGACATTCTTTTAGCTTTCGGGGTTGCGTTAGCTGCCGCGCGGTGCCAAAAAAGTGCTAAGGGGAGGGATAATGTGGCCTTCAACCTCGCTCGGGGCGTTGGGCGCGTACAGCGCGTTTGGAAGAAGTGGCTTCCGCCGTCTGGGGTGCCGGTGGCGTGTGCCTCGTGCGGTTGGTTTTTCTCTTCAGGAGATGGGACTGATCAATGCTTGGGGGTTAGAACTTCTGTCTCCTTGTGTTCGCTTGTGGGGAGCTAGTGGGGCACAGGCCGCCTGCTAGCAGGAGGTAGCAAAGTTGCGTGGAAGTTCCGGCCACTTTAAAGGATATGAAACTGAAGGGGAGATATCGCCTCCAAGGCACCCTAGGGAGTCGCGGTTTAGCAGCACTGTCCCTTGGGGGCTGCTGCCGCATGATCGTGTTGCCGGAGCCCGCTATTTCGTATCTTCGGGCGCCAGCTGGGGGGGGGGGCGGCGGGTTTCTCCACTTGGAGACCCCCACCGTGCTCGGGCGCCGTCATTTAATCGGCGGTCCCTCGGGAAAGAAAGGGACCTGTATGGGCATTCCGGGTGGGGGATTTTTTTTTTGTGTGCGCAGGCGCGCTTCAATTGCGTAGTATCAATAGAAGGATTGAACATCCCCCCTGAAACGAAGTATCAATCGCGTGCTGACACTCGATTCTGTGTTCGTGATACCGGTGTTTGTGCTGAGCGTTGCTTGTACTGCTTGACTGTGTGGGCCGCACACTGCGGTATGCTTGAGAGGGAAAGAAAAAGAAAGGATATCCTCCACGACGGTTAGAGACTATATGTCAAGGATAAAAGGAAAAGGGGCAGATATAAAGAGGTATTCAGTTATGCAGTGTGTGTATGTGTGGATCTGTGGTTGCGGGATACTCCACACTTCTTTTGTTTTTTTTGTTACGAGTGAACACGTTGCTGTGCACGGTGAACGTCCCTCCCACGACCGAAGGATTTTTTAATTCTGATAATGCGGATATCCGTAAAGTTCCGTCCTTTTCTTTGTGTTACAAGGGGTCGTGTGTCTTTCACTCATGCAGTTTGATTTTATTTTCGTCGACTCCTGGAATTATCTGTGTTATTTATTTTAATTCCGTTCGTGTGATTCCGATATACCTCTTTTGGTTGTTTCCTATTAGGTGGTCGGCTACAATGTTAACTTTTCGCTGATGTTTGTGAGTCTGCTGTGCACTTTTCCTGTTGGCCTTTGCAAATGGGTGTTGATCTTCATAGTGCATAGACGGTTTGCGAGGATGTTGGGACCATGCAATCACTTTGGCGGTGCGTCCGTTCTTTTTTTGGAGAAAAATATTGCGTACATTTATTCACTTAATTTTGTCGGTGGCCTCTGCTATGGTTTTTGATTGTGCTTGTTTTTCTAGGAGAATCCGCACCTTCTTTAATTTTGAGGTTGTATAAGCAGTTGTTTTGTAGTATAAGTAAGGAGACATATGCTACAATGTTTTTGTAAACATTATGTTCGGGTACATACGAAATATTTTACTGCTTCCTTTTTCCGCTGAACTTGGGGTGAAGTTCCTACGTTTTTATTCTGTTTCATTAAGGTAACCCAAGTTCCTTTTCTTTCGTTGCCTTCTCCCTCTGGACACAACACGGGCGGTCGAATATGACTGCTTATATCAAGGCATCGCGACGGCGTTAGAAAACAAAGGTGACGTGTGTAATAACTTTCGCTTGGCCGGAGGGTCATGTTTCTGCCTCTTTGTTTTTTGCGTCGTGAAATGGTGACCTGGTTTTTGTGTACCGAGCATGTACTTTTTCATATTATCATATTCCACGAAGATTTCAAGTATTGTCACATACTTTGCCCGTGGTAGGTGCTACCCAGGCCATGCTTCCAGAGGTAATAATGATAGTTTCAGCGAAGTGTGTTGTCGATGATGTTATCGGCGGTTTTCCATAATCGTTTGTCGTGTTTTATCTGTTGTGGCAACCTCGTTAATATACAGTTAGACGTTAATTTACATATTTTGCGGTTCGGTCATAAGCCATAAGTTTTCTAGAAGTGGGTGTGTTTGTTACCCCTTTTACACTCACTGTTAGAAGATGTTTTACGTGTCTACTACTCGGCTATTGTATTTGGCCGCAATATATTCGGGGAGACGGCTTTGATATGGATCTGACTCGTCATGTGTGTATCTGCATGCGTGCATAAAGTGTAGAGGAGGAAAGTGCAGGTGCAACATCATTACCTCGCGTTAATAGAAGACGAAGTGAGTATGTGATTTCAGCGGGCGCCAAGTTGATCTTCGGCTCTGCCGGTGACGAGGATAGCTGCAGGGACCTTGAAGGAGAACTTAACACAGTCGTGGTAAGTAAGTACGAGAGCAAAGTATGTACAAAACTAGGTTGCCACAGGGGAGAAAGGTGTACACCGCTGGAGATGGTGTTGGCATGTGCATATGTGCATGTACTGAAGCATTGTCCATATTGTCGGAAATTAAATAATTCTTCCCTCCGACAGATTTAAACACCAAGTGAAGTATACAGTTTTTCACTGCTGCAACTACACATACGAATTTAGTTTTTTTCTTCGAAGGGACTAACCATACAAGCATTCGAATTTTCAGTAAGAGCGCAAACTTGTGAATAGGGTTAGGGTTAGGGTTAGGGTACACATAAAAAATAAGTAAATACTCCGATGCAGGTTGATTGGGGTGCAGTTCATAAATTCATTACTGACGAATGGGACAAGACCCTCGTCCCCACCATTTCTGCATACATCGAGGTTCCGAACCAAAGCCCCCACTACGACCAGGAATGGGCAACCAATGGGTTAATGCAAAAGGCTATGGATATCATTATTGAGTGGGTCAAAAAACAGCCCATCAAGGGTATGAAATACGAGCTTTTCGAGGAGAAAGGATTAACGCCTTTCCTCATTGTGGAGATTGAAGGAACTGAGCCATGTGCCAACACACTAATGATGTACGGCCATATGGACAAACAACCCCCTCTTCTTCCGTGGGAGGAGGGACTCCACCCATATAAGCCAGTGTATCGGGATGGCAGATTATATGGTCGTGGAGGAGCTGACGATGGTTATGCCGTGTTTTCAGCTCTGACCGCAATGGCGGCTGTGCAAAAGCAAGGCATTCCACACGGGAAAGTCGTTGTTATCATTGAGGCCAGTGAGGAATCTGGGAGTATGCACCTCCCTTTTTACCTCGAGAAATGCAGGGACCGCATCGGCAACGTCGATCTTCTTATTTGTTTGGACAGTGGGGCGATGAGCTACGATCAACTTTGGCTGACGACAGCTCTACGAGGAGTATGTGGTGGCATGCTTACAGTGGAAACAATGAAGGAAGGCATGCACAGTGGCCTATCCGGTGGCGTTGTTCCCGATTCCTTTCGTATTGCCCGTATGCTCCTCGAACGTATTGAAGATACAAATACCGGTGAAGTAAAAATTATCGAAGCAAACTGTGACATCCCTCAGCATGTTGTGGAGAGTATGCAGTCAATAAGGGCAATTGCATACAAGGAGCAGTTTCCCCTTCTGTCCGACGTGTCTACTGAAGTTGATGACACTGTGGAGCTAGCCCTGAGGAATTCTTGGAAACCGTGCTTGACAGTGGTGGGTGATAACCTCCCTGATGCGGCAACGGCTGGGAATGTCAATCGTGCCAAGACCGTGCTGCGGCTCTCCCTCCGTGTCCCCCCTATTGTGGACGCGACGAAGGCCACACTAGCGATGAAAAGAATACTCGAGGCTGATTCCCCATATAACGCCAAAGTAACTTTCACTCCGGATGATGCAGGTGACGGCTGTGCGACACCACGGCTAAAGCCATGGCTTGTGGAGGCGCTCAATAAGGGTAGTGAGATGGCTTTTGGTAAGGGGTTCGCATCACAGGGCATGGGTGGGTCCATTCCTTTTATTGCAATGTTGCTGAAAAAATTTCCGGATGCGCAATTTGTGGTCACCGGCGTTTTGGGACCGAAGAGCAACGCACACGGGCCGAACGAGTTTCTACATGTGCCGTTTGCGAAAGGAGTAACTACGTGTGTTGCCCGAATCGTTGCGGACCACTACCATGCAACGCCAAAGATACATAAGCAGTGATCAGCCGACCATTGCTTCAAGTCTGCTCCCCTGCATTTACGGTCCTGTTGGTTAAACGTGCAACTTTACTTCTCTGTGGTGGGATAAATGAGTTTGTGGGCTTGAGCATGTGGGGATTGACGACGTTGGTGCTAATATGTTATTCTGGTTTCTCGGCTACTTGCTTGCATGTGGGAGGGGGGGGGGGAGAGATATTCCAGAGGCGGGAAAAGAAGTGAAGCAGATATGGGATAATGTTTTTATCAATTTACGTTCCCCCTTTCCACTTTGTTTGCCGTCCGACTATTATGTGGAGGCCCAGAAAGATGAAGAGACTTTCGTTCAGTGCGTTCTAGCTGACGTTTGTCCCTGTGTTTGGTGAATATGTTCCCTGAAGTTATGATTTTGGAGTGTTTTTTCCCCTTTTACCTTCGACACCCTCTCACAAGTTTAATACATACGCGAGCTCGGACTCAATATACCAGTCGTCCGATTAATTGAACACGAACACCTCGCAATGGGTCCGCCGTTCCGTTCCGTTTATTTGTTTTCTCTTACTTCGTCTCGAAAGTTATTTTGTTAGTGAACAAATCGGTAGATTCGTAAGTAAAATGTCCCGCCGTCCGTACGGCCGCTATCAGGGTTCTGGCGAAACCCTTAGCCCACCATTTTGATCCGAATGGATCGCAGCCATTGTTGCAGGCATTACGTTGTGCCGTGTGGGCTTTGCCACCATCGTCGGGGTGGGGGTGGTGAGCAGCCCGTACGGACGCGTCACACTCAAGATAGCGACGGTAGTTCGGTCGTGGTGGAAGACAGAAAAGCGTCCTTATTGAACTCATTTTCGCTGCTGCGTGTCACGAAACATGTGAAATTGTTATACCTTGTTTTGCTATCCGGGCAATGCCTTACGCTCCCGAAGTCGCACTGATGTCGCCAACTAAGACAAAGTATAAGTGGGGGCCATTGCTCTCCCCACCTTCGGCAGCTGTGCTCAGTTACATCGGTGCAGCGTACATGTCTCACTCGGCCAGTTTTTGGTCTCCACGAGGTAACAAGTGAAGCAAAGTGTTTCTAAAACGTTTTCTCACCTTCACGTCTTTCAGATACTTCCTTTCCTTCGCTGCCTCCTTCTCTGGTTTCATCTGAGGGTGAAGTATCAGCCTGTGGTCGACGCATCCAATCAATAGGCAGGGTTTGCGTGGTTGGTGGGTCAGCACAGCTTAGCGGTATGGAAACGGAGGGTTTGCTCCAGCTGGTGTCTATTGGCTTCGTGTGTGGGTCCGCCTGCCGCAATGCGATGTGCTAACTCGGACAGCAAAAACATTTTGCGGTCGCTGCAGAATGCGTGACACCGAGTGGTAACACGCGACCAGCCGGGAAGTCTATGCAGCGCCAACCCGTGGAACCGAAGTTGATGGAACTCTCACGACGAAGAGCTATTGGCAGGGGGCGGGGAGGGAAGGCAATACGTGGAGACAACGGCTTCCTTCGTTCAGATCCGCATGGCAGAATCAATGGAGGGGAGGAATCAATTTTGGCGATATAATGGTTGATGAGGTCCTTGTATAGGTGCGCTGCACATGTGCCTCCGCTCCGTAAAACCGTTCCCAGGGTAGATGGGGGGGGGCTGGTGGTGGGTGGATTTTGCGGTGTCCGATCTTACCCAAGTGTTGGTGGGATAGTTGGACGTTGAGTTTTTTAGCTATTGTCTGTTGCTGGGTAGGTGTTTGAACGAGCCGCTGCCACTGAGCTGGCTTTGGCTGCTTGCTCCGCCTCGCTCAGAGGGTGAAGACAATCCTCACGGTTGCCCCGCTTTCCAGGCAGCAGGGTCGAAGTGGTTGCGGTTCTTTTGAGCATCCTACGTGTGTATGTGTTTCTTATGTGTGCGTTGGCGCTGTACGGCACTGAGGGGTTGGATCAATGGCTTGATTAAGCGCCCACATTGCAAGTCCTTCCCCTCTTTCTCCCAACATTACGAAATCAAGGCCGCGCTACTCAAACTGCAGGTGTCCCTTTTTTTTTGGTTCGGTTGGTGGGTGACCACATCAACACTTTTTTTTAGCACCGCCGCTTCACCGTGATGCCATATGCCTGCTCTGTCAAACGCCCTTCGGGAAAGAGGTTGTGCTCTCCGCCTGACTACTTGTTTCCCCACTGCGTTACTGTTGGCCTCCCGTTTGCCTCGGTGTGTGGGTCCCCAGACACAGTCAAACCTGGAGGTATGACGGCGCAACGTTATAATGCTTATCAAGGCGTCTCGCACCGTTGGCGCGTCGCCCTTTGGCGTGTTCTGAGGTGTGGCGTCGGCTCAACAGCGGCCAGTGTGATTGAGCAAGGTTGACGCGAAACGGTTTCGTAGTTTCCAACTTCTTCATTGAAGGGCCCCGTAGATAGTAACGGCGAGCCGCTCGTCACACAAGCTGTTTGGTCGGTGCCTTTTGTTGAGCAATGTGAGGGGGAAGCTGATGTTGTAATAAGCAAGTCCTCTGCTGTGGAGTGTGTGGGGCAGCGCCACTCCAACTCTTGGGTTTGTGAAGAAGTACCACGGGGAGGCCGAAACAGAAGAAACCGATAAATGCCGCACATGTAGCCACGCTTGAGATGTGATATCTAAGTGTTTTTACGTCCGTGTGCGGTAGGGGGGAGGACCCTGCTTCTGATGTTTGTGCCATCGGACCTCCGCAGACAAGTTTGTGAAGTGCAGAAGTGGCATGACGACAAATGTGAGAGGACCGCTGCTTCACGTCGGTGTGGCACGCCTTGTTTTCATAGGCAGTGAAGAGGCCCGCGCGTTTTGGCACACGTGGCCTGCGTTAAAATTCGATGCAAGCAGAGGCGGAGAGAGGGTTTGCAATCAGCAGAAGCTGCCGTCCAGTGGGAAAAGTTATCAATTAACAAAGCGAGGGCACAAGCGAGAGAGACTCAGAATGAGTCGGGAGTAGAACCGTGGAATCGTGCCTCCGAGTCCAGGGTAGTAACAAGGTGCCCTGCTAAAGGTGTAACCACTGGAAGGGTCGAGGGCACTGAGAACTCAGCTTCCGGGTGGTGACGCCTTTGGTTGCTTCTTGCACTGTAGCCCCTCGTGGCGGTGCGCATTTGAGAGTCATGCAGCGGTTCAGGAAATGTGTATTCCCACCGTCACGGACCAAACCGTGTAGGTTGGCGCACATGTGCTGAATACTACACCCTAGTTTTACCGGTTCTTTGTTTCATGCTGGCTTGGCAGCACAATCTGTGGATAACAGTTCGACGGCAGCAAACCGTGCCCGTGTTCGAGCTTGCCTTTCCATGGTCATGAATCCGACATTTTTTCGTTATGTGCCGCAGCTTTAAAAATAATATCATGTTATGGCTTTTGTTTCGGCATAATATGACGTGTCTTAGTTTATTTTTGGCAGCGCAACACTCCACTCCTTTTTCATGAAAAGAACGTACTAATGATAGATCGTGCTTGTCTAGCGGAGACCGGCGATGGCGCACAACCGTGTGTAACTCCGTCAATTCTCTCCTATCCAGTTGTCTACCCCACCTTTGTTCCTACCCGCTCGTTTTTTTAAATAGCACATAATCCGTTGTTCGTACTAGTAAAATACGTCTAAATATTCAAGAATGACACAACCAGATATATTCATGGGTGGGAATCCACTTTGTGTGAGATACAATGGCTATCCCATTCACGTGGTCCGTTCTACGGATGGCACCAGCTGGTTCAGTGCAGCGGATATTGTAAGGGCTCTCAGCATGTACAGTACAGGGATGGGTGCAGGTGATTGCTGTAAAGATGATAACACACTTTCACCATCCGATGAGTCTGCGGATTTTGCGAAGCGCTTGTTATTTTCAGTTGACGAGGAGCACAAAAAGCCACTAAAAGATGTGGTCAAGGAGTGTGAGCGGGCATTGTATGGGAGTGCTGGGATGGAGGCTTTATACGTTGACCTCACCGGGATCCAGACGTTAACACGCGCTACAAGCATACCGACAGAGGCTGACTATAACGACTTCATGCAACACGGTGAGGCGCTTAATAAAATCGTTGGGGCCTTGCAAAGAGGCATCCGTGACAGCTGTGCGCAAATGTCCGAAAAGCCTTGGAATGACGGATCAGGCGGCGTCGTAGAGGTCAATGCAGCTGACTTACAGTCGCTCCTGAAAACGGTGGAAGAAATGAACGGGTACATGTGCAGCATTTTACCCCGCGTTGCTAACAATGAGGCTACTATAAGAACTGTGAGTGAGCACATGCTCCAACTCCAAAATAAAGTGGATCATGAAATTGAGAAGATCAGAAGGGAATTCAGCCAGCACGGGACTGCTTCACTGACTGGACGTGATAAGGTAAGTGAAAATGCGGAAAGCGAGCCCCCATGTGGTACAGCGGAGTTGAATATATCAGAGAGTCCTACAGCGGCTTGTAAAACCGTCAGACTGCTTGACCAGTCGAAGAATGGGGCTTGGCAGCGCCAGGAGCATCCGGTGGATATTATAAGCAGTGAGGAAAGGCTGATGAACAGCTTCAACTTTGAAGCATGTGGTGCATCTGCTGAAGAGTTTGGAGAAGCTGAGCTCGAACTGATTGCCTATTTCAGGCGTGCACTAAGTCGTCTGGGGCAGCAGGGTAGAACATGTATTAAACTGTTTCCAGTGAAGGACTCTAACAAACACTCTTCCCATTCCGCTGAGCGCGCCACCTATGAGTTGAAAGTAAAGAGAATGTCACTGCAGTTGAGTGATTTTAAATTCATCAGCATGTGCCCATCCATAGCCAAGCTCCGTTTCAGCGAGTGTCGCGGTGTGTGCGACCTGGAGGTCCTGGCTGAGGCGAAATCACTCGACGCATTGAGCCTGGATATTGAAGGGGAGGTGAGGCACCTTCATTTTTTGAGCGGACTGCCTTCCCTTAAGACCCTTCAGCTACATTACCAACAAATCTCTGATGACGAATTTCGCTGTTTGTGCCTGTTGGAGGGCCTGGAGGAGCTAACTCTGCGTGATGCTTGGAACTTAACGTGTTTGGCGCCGATTGCAAGCTTGCGGCGGTTACGGGTATTGGATTTGAGCCTCCCACTGGTGGCCCCCAGCGGCTGCGTGCAAGAGGAGTGTAGTTCTGATGGTGATCAAAGTGCGGATACAAAGTACCCCCATTTAACGGATGTAAGTCCACTTGCAGAGATAATAGCACTAGAAGACTTGAATCTCCAGGGACGAGGAGGTGTAGAGGCAGGTGTTGATGCACTTGGATCTTTACCGAAGCTCCGTGTGTTGAATCTGAGTGGAACGGGCATAACCGATTTGTGTTTTGGTGGTCTGAGTGAAAGCAAGACCTTGACGTCACTTGACATTTCTTTCTGTTGGAATTTGACCGACCTAAGCCAACTCGCTCAAGTCGCCACGCTGAAGGAACTAAAGCTTCGGTTGCACAAAGATGGAGTACCCTGCGTGGACGGTCTCGATAGCCTTCCGTTACGCACGCTACACTTGGTTCTCCCCCAAAGAATTTGCCAGCATTCGGAGGAATCTTCTACTTTGGAGAGTAGCTGTGAGGTTGCACCCACTGTTTCGCTAACAGATGTGTTCCCCCTCGAAGGGATTGAAACGCTTGAAGAGCTGAGTTTGCGGGGTCAGGGACATTTGAGTCTGCAAATGGACGTCCTTTCCTCCTTGCCTCATCTGTGTGTGTTGGATTTAAGTTTCATAAGCATGACAGAACAGTGCCTTGATGTACTTGCCACTATACCAGGTCTGGTGAAGCTCGGATTCACTGCTCGTGGGTGCACAGGGAACATGAGCTCTCTCTCTAAGATTACTTCGCTTGAAGAGCTGGACGTCCGAAGTTGCTCTAGTGCCGGCGCAATTGTTGATGCAGCTGCCCTGCTGCCTAAGCTGCGTGTTTTCAGTCTGAGTGGTGCCACAATTACTCCAAGGAGCCTCCAAAGCCTCATCCAGTGCAATAACCTAGTGAAGCTGGATATTTCCTTCTGCAGGAATGTGGAGGGTGGTACGCCATTCCCATTGATGACTACAGTGGAAGAGTTGAACCTCAAGGGCTGCCAGAGCGTCCTCTGTCTCGGTGTGTTGGCCAACTTCCCTAGTCTGCGGAAACTAAACGTGAAAAACATGTACGTGAGTTCCGAAGTGTTAAAGGAGTTTCGTGGGCGTAATGTTGTAGTTCGTTACAGATGCTGACGAGGGTCCGAAAGTTTTGTATATTCTGAGCGGGTTCTGGGTGCTGTGTATCTTGTGCCATAACCACAGTTTTCTTAAGGGCACTTCCCACTCGTATATTGCGCCTCTGGTGTGTGGAGACGCCAGTGTGGCGCCGGTTGTGCTGATATTTTTGGTGCTTCCCCCTTGGGTTTTATGTGTACCGTCGGTAGCATCGATGTGTATGTAAAGGCTGCCCAACACGCTAGGGACACTCACACGTGTCAGGCGGTAGGGGTTATATTTGCTGCTCTTCAAAATAACTTAAGCAAATTGGCACCATGAACAGACGGGTAAACAGAAATATTGCACGCACCGTCCTTTTTTTGTTTTTGGTTTGACTTGTCTTATCATATTTTACCTTACTTGCCTCCCTTTTTGATCGCTAATGGCGGGTCGCAGACAAAACATTTATTAATTATGAATATTTCGGTGTGGTTGTGCAAAATTTAAGCAAGCAGTTATGCAACAGATATTGGGGCCTCTGTGGACCCGTTTTCTTTTTTTTTTTTTCAACCCTACCATTGGGTTCCTCCCCCTTTTCGCCTCTCTGATACGCCCACTTCATTCCTCGTTTGATGTACTGGACCACCTTCCCCACGATCAACTGCCTCCGCTTGCAGGACACCATCGCTCTGAAATATCTCATCTTCGCCACCTTTTGTTCCGTTTAAGGGCAGTATCGGGTCAACCGCTGTTGAAATATAGGTACTGGTGTTTTGCGTGGTTGGTGGGGAGGGAGGGGGTTTCTATCGATAACATTTGGCAGGCAGAAAACTGGTTTGCATTCCTCCTTGCGAGTGAACTAAAGGCAAGCGGCTGGTACAGCCTAGAGAATCATGATAGGGTAGTTTCTATACATCCACAACCGCTGTCCCCTAGAGGATCTCCTCTTCTCCCTCTAGAGTTGAGGTATCCATGTCCCTGAATCGGGTTTGATAACTACGATATTGTGATGTCTCAAAGGAAGGGTCTGAAAGGGCTGCCCGTCATTCACTTGGTTAATGACACGCACGAAATACTCATGATTGTTATCAACCCTATCAAATAAATGTTACCCCCAGAAAGCTACATTACCCGTAGTGTGTCTAATGACCACAGCTGTGACGGGGATGCTGGGGATTCACAATGTCGTGTGGAGTCCGTAGGTGAATTTTCCGCCCAAAAGTCTCGAGGTGGTGGGACAGGGGTGGAGGGACAAAAAGAGGGAGAGAGAGTTTGTGTGGCCGTCCTCCTCCATTAACGTGAAATAATATGGGACAGGGAGAGCTTGTCTGTTCTCTTTACAACCAGTTTACTGTGGGAGTCGTGCTCTAAGCTCGTTGAAAGCTGAGAACGGGCAGCTGTTGGATGCCCACGGGCCTGCAGCCACCAAATTGTGCAACCACGCAAACTCACAGGGATGTTATGACACGACTTGCCTCGCCTGGGTAGTTGAGTGCTGCACCACACGTAATGGGTACGTTGAAGCAGCTTCCAAGGCGCAGATGCCTGAGTTGCATAGTTGCCATGCGTCTGTCACCACAGCAGTCACGCCGACGACTATGCCACCAATTCCACAACAAGGCTCCAAAGCAGCTCCATAATTAGTAATGAAATGTCAGTAGCAAAGAAAACTACGACACACATGAAATACATATACGTGTTTGTGTGACACCATTAGCTACCAGCGTGTCGGTTGTCCCTTTCTATCATTTGCTCGCAATTTACAGTGACATCATAAACGAGTCGCCTCTCGCTACCTTGACGTGCCTTCATTGCTTTTTAAGCAATGTTTTGGTTTTGTCGGGAACTTGTTATAGCATCCAACTGTCTGGAAGTGTAATCTTACTGATTTCTATTTTCCCTCTTTTGGTATTCTTCCTTAGGACATAAGATTTCACACACGAAAAGTGTCACACATTACCGAAAATATGAGTTGGCAGGAAGGTGGTGGAAGAGGATGTGTGTACCCTCATGGAAACTGCAGGCGGAACCTTACCGCAAGGAGCCCTGCAAGGCGTTACAGCATGTACAAGCACTCACCTGTCATTACTGCTATGTCACTGCTACACTTGTTGCCTTTGCTACTCATGTGGATGCCACCTGTGTGCGCAGAAAACGGTAATGTGACGGTAAATGTGCTATCCATGATGTACAGCCTCGGTTTCACCACTCCTGAAGTTAACGCCATTAATGCCGGCTTTGACGCATCACTGAGTGCCCACAGCTGGAAGACGGGCTCCGGTGCGACAATATCTGTCATCCGTCCCTCATCACCCAATGCGACAATCGAGGACATATTTCAGCTGGGGGTGAAACAAAGTGAAGGGAAGTTATTAGTTGTATTCGGGCCCCTGGGTACTAATCACGTCTTAAAGAACAGTGATGAACTGAAGAAACA
This sequence comes from Trypanosoma brucei gambiense DAL972, assembly GCF_000210295.1. NCBI lineage: Eukaryota > Euglenozoa > Kinetoplastea > Trypanosomatida > Trypanosomatidae > Trypanosoma > Trypanosoma brucei. The sequence goes on from NC_026739.1 coordinate 24,687, forward strand.
TGATCTTGTTGCCATCGCTCCCGTTGCGTACTCCAGTGAGGTCCGTGGTTGGAACCCTCACCTTTATTTCATAAGTGTCGAACCCAATGCTGAACTCCTCACCCTCATTCGTTATGCTGTTGTTTACCTCCGTGTCCCACGAATAGGTATGATGTACGAAAAGGACAACACCGCCAGTATGGGAGCGTATGAGTTTACTGTGCGAGTATTGGCGATGTTGGGTCGCCATTTATGTGGAGTGTTCGTTGTGAAGGATAGTGAGAATCAAAATATCTCTGAGGATGATTTGAACACCAGGTGGAGACAATTTGTTGCTACGCGCCCACAGGCTATATTGTTGTTTTCATCCCTGGGTAATACAGCAAAGTGGTTCATCAAGAAGGTAGCACAGGACAACCGCACTGCCAATGCGTATCTTCTTTCTACTTCACTACAGCAACATTTTTTGATCAAGATGTGGCGTGAGGCATTGGTGTTAGCTAATCGTACATTTACTCCTGGACAGCTGATCACAACTGGAACAGTGCCGCTCGCTAATGATAATCAGTCCTCACTGATTCAGCACTTCCAGCGTGACATGAACAACTACCTGGATACAAACAGTGACTGGAAGGGCTTTGCGAAACCCGATCACTACCTTGAGGACGACGGTTTAGGTGAGATGATGGTGTATGGGTGGCTTGCGGGAGAAGTTCTCTTCGAAGCTCTGAATAACGCCCCACAGCTGACGAACCGTACATCATTCAGGGAATCTCTGTACAAGCAGCGTCGCTACGTGATTGATGACCTTGTGGTTGGTGACTTTGGTGGTGAGTGCAATGAGGCCGTTGCATTACAGGGTGCCATGTGTGAATGCAATCAAGGTGGCAGTATGGTATATATGAAGAGTATAATGGATGGCTTCCGACTCAGACCTTTGTGGGAAGGGTTCCTAACGTGGGGTGTATCAGAGTGCTCAAGTGCCAATGTACAAGTAAGCGCGCCATTGAGTGGCCTCTTTGTGATTCTGGTGGATAACGCAATTGTTTTCCGAGCGACTATGAGGTGGTTCCTTGGCGCTCAGGCCCTGGATGAGGCATATGATGTTGACAATAGAATATTTTTCCATCCCCTAACAGTATCTTCAGAGAATGTGACGCAATCCCTTGAGCAAGTACGGGACAACAGGGATGTATCTGCAGTATTTGGTATCGTTCCAGCGGCGATGTTGGACACACCGAATATGATGTTCATCAGTCCTATGGTGGTGGGCATCCGCCAGAACGGGTTTAGGAGAAACGTAATACACTTACTGCCTGTGCTTGCGCAGCAACTTTATGTGCTTGCTGTGTATCTCTCCAACACTTCTTCCAGAGGAGTAAATGCATTCATACGCGGTGAGCAAGCAGGGGAGATCAGTAGCCTGCTGTACAAGTCATTGGTTACGTTTGGTGTGCCGCTTGATTCCAGCAAGACACTTGGTGATGGTGACCCGATATCGTCATATCTCTCGGGTAATAGAGATGTGTTTACTATTGGACTCACTCTCACTGACGTTGCTGCAGTTGCGCGGCACCTTCAGACCCACCGCAGGGCACGTGTGTTTGTTGGGTTCAATGACCTTGCAATGTACTACGATGAGTTTGTGGCTGCGTTTAATGCGAGTAAAGAGTCTATTGCTAGCTCAGAGCGGCTCCTATTCGCGACGAGTTTTCCACACTGGGCGGAGAAGGACACGAAATCAGATGTGGTTGCGAGTTTCCATCGCATTGTGAATGAATCGCATTGGGATCCACTAACGTTTATCGGTTTTGTTGCAGCTCGGCTGCTTCAAGTGATTCTCCCGAATATGAAGAAAGTGAATGCAGAGCTGCTGGCAGACCGCATTTACACGGAGTCCAACATCAAAGTGGATGACATGCGATTTGGACCCTTCAGTGATGTGGAATGTGTTTCTGGTACGAGTGTTTCGGCAAATGAGTGTGCCTCAAACTTTGGATCCACAAACATTTCTGTATGGTCGATGGCGCGTGTGCTGAATTCAAGCTTGCCCAGAACACAGGTTGGGATGACACCGTCTATGGACTATGTTATTCCGCAAGAGGGTCAGCTCACACGGTCACAGATAGCCGGCATAGCTATCGGGTGCGTAGTCGGCTTCATATTGTTTATTGCCCTTGGTGTGCTCCTACGCATCTCCCTGCGGAATGCTCGTGATAACAATCTTGCACCCAAGGAGCCAACGGACCCCGTGACACTAATATTTACTGACATTGAGAGCAGCACTGCGTTGTGGGCTGCACACCCTGAACTGATGCCCGATGCCGTCGCCGCGCATCATCGTATGGTCCGTTCACTGATTGGGAGGTATGACTGCTACGAAGTCAAAACTGTAGGGGATTCGTTCATGATAGCGAGTAAGAGTCCTTTCGCTGCCGTCCAACTCGCACAGGAACTACAGCTGTGTTTCTTGCAACATGACTGGGGAACAAATGCAGTTGATAATTCTTACCGGCACTTCGAGGAGCAATTCACGGAGGGAGAATGTGAGTACACGCCGCCAACTGCGCGGTTGGATCCTGAAGTGTACAGTCGTTTGTGGAATGGCCTGCGTGTACGTGTTGGAATCCACACCGGGTTGTGCGACATCCGACACGATGAAGTGACGAAGGGATATGACTACTATGGGCGGACCCCAAACATGGCAGCAAGGACGGAGAGTGTAGCAAATGGTGGTCAGGTGCTGATGACAGGCTCAACATACATGTCACTGTCAGCTGAGGATCGTAAGCAAATTGATGTCACTGCACTTGGTGATGTTGCACTTCGCGGTGTGAGTGATCCGGTTAAAATGTACCAGTTGAATGCCGTGCCTGGCCGCAACTTTGCTGCATTACGGCTGGACCGCGAATACTTTTTTGATGAGGGCGAGGATGGCACGACAACCTCCACAAGCGACCACAGTTCTTCACGTGCGGAGCTGAGTGAATCAGCTCAGATAATTGCAACTGCACTACAGTCGCTGTTAAGCACGTTCAAGACAGCACAGCGTGAGAAGTTGTTGCTGCCGTATTGTGAGCGTTGGCGTGTGCCTCTTCCCCGTAAAGCTGCATCCGAGTGGGATGACGCCTACTGTGAGGAAGTGGTGCGTCGCATTGCAGTTAAGGTTGGGCGTGTCGCTGACCATTGCGCTCATAGTGGAAGTGAGTCGTCAAGTACGCAAGGCAGTTCATCAATTATTATCGTCCCTCTTCACGACCTGTACTGCCGTGAAAATTATTCTATTTAACCGTCAGCTTCAGTTTCATAGCAGTGACATGTCCTGAGTGCTGCGGATATCGATGGTTTGGTAACTGCACTGAGCACTCTATTGGCATAATGTAGAATATGTGTCATAAATAAACATAGTTTTTTGACTCTGTTTACGATTATTTTCTTTTTCCAATGTGTCCTAACATGTTATTATTTTTTCTTGTGTTCCCGTCTTTCGTTGCTCTCTCGTTTCGTAACACTATGTAATTCAGCTTCGATGTTCTATGTTTCTTTTTATTGCGTATGCCCGACTGTGATGTGAGCGCATCTGCAATGTTGATTATTTACATGTGGATATAGGGTTGCATCAGTGTGGCAAGAAATAACATATGTAACGATTGCGGTTTAGCATTTGTCGTTGATTTCATTTCCCTCTTTTACCTCCGTAGAAATGTGTATATGCACAAGCCTGTGGATGTGATAGCTGCTAGTGCTTTATTTATTATCATGAAATAATTTTGTTTTTATTTGTTCTTGGTTGATCGACAACTATTTTTTCTTTTGTTTTTTTTTGTGTTTAGTGCTTACGGGATTTTCACCATCGAATCGCTTTGTTTTTGATGCCCAATCCCGCAACCTTTTGGGTACAAAACTGTGTTTCCGTGTGTGTCTGTGTCACGTTTTTCTTTTTGAATCCACTTAATGCTAGCGGTGTCTTTAAATATTTTTTCATAATGAGTGTTATGTTGCATGTGTGTTTGTGTGTGTTGGGTGTTATGTGGGCTGTTGTATCTCTCTCTTCGGATATACAACCCTTATCACCCTCTGCATTGCTGATGTTACATGTTGTTTCACCAGTTGCATGCTTTCTTTCCCTTCACTCATTTGTGTTGCCGTAAGGATTTAAGGTATGTGATTGCCTCCATTCCCTCCAGAGTGTGATGTCGATGCATGGGCTTAGTTATGTGCTGAAACCCGCGTTGCCTCGCAGTATAACAAAGTTCCTTCACCATCACGGTTATTGCAGCTTATACTAATTATTGTATTGTGAGGGAGTTTTGTAACACGTTTCCATATTGTTGGAGAAGTGGCGTATGCGGGAACGAGATGTTTGTGCAACTTTTGCCGTTGTTCTATCTTGTACAGTTCGTGTGCTGTTGTCTGAATGTTGCTGCTACGGTATGCCTAGTTGTGCGTTTGCCTTTTTTTGTCCGCGTCTTGCCTCTCTATTGGATTGAAAGCAGCAAAGTAGGGCCGCTGGTCTCATTAGCTGTTTTTTTTAAAATATTGCAATGGACTTAGAATGCGTTGAGAAACTGCAAATGAGCGATTTGGTTGCTATATCTCTATGTATTGCTTCTGCTGCTGCTAAAACTCTGTTGAGTAATGGGGGGGGGGTTCGTGCCAACAGCGGCTTCAGCTTGGGGCTGTTGTGTGTCCAACTTTGTTTGTTTACGTGTTGGTGATAACAAGGATGTGGTTAAGAATGTCTTTGCGTGGTGGTGCACTTTCACACGTGTTACCATTGGGGATGTGGGAAGAGCGTGTTGTGGCGACTATAGATGATCACATTGGGAAAGTTGCTGCGCTAATTTGGAGGGGCGACACCGCTTATGTGCTGTTAAGGGTCGTAGGGGGCTTAAAACAAGGTGCTTAGTTAAGGTGACGGGGCTTTCCAAGTTCTTGAATGGTGCTGAGTGCTTATGCGTCTACCTTTACCCGCATGCTTTTGCCATGAACATGTTCTGGTGACGACATCTTGTGTGCTATGCGGAAGTGTGCTGCCGGTGCATTTCCATTTGTGGTATAAGGCGTGTGTAATGACATCAGCGGTGTCATAAGGGGCGCGCCGGTGGTTACATGGTGCGAGTGCGTCCGCTGATTCTCACTGTCATTTGGCTTTAAGTGGTTTTCCCCCTTATTTCCCATTTCCTTAAGGTGCACTAAGCGACACAAAGTGGCAGGTGCGTTGCGTCCTCGGTAACAACTTGGATGTGCACTGGGGCGTGGCTGTTTGGTTGTGTCACCGGCTATGCAGCGCTCTGCTTTTGATGTTTTTTGTTTGCTCACTGCCCACTTGGATCTTCTGTTAAGCGAGGCATCCACACTAATAAATACTGAATGGCTATTTGAAAAATGAGCGTGGCTCTGCATGAAAGACTGCCTGAAAGGCACCTAACCTCAACCGTATGTGTGTGTGTGTATGTGTGCTCGTATTATTGTTTGGATAAGTGCTACCAAAATATTTCTGTTGTCTATTTAATATTTTTTTAAAAAATTTTTTTGTCTGTTTTTTTTTTTTTTTGTGGAGCGGGAAAGTTGTACGCAAGGCTGGGGTGCAGTCGCAGCTTTGATGGAGAAACCGTCTTGCAGGGGTGCCGGTTGGGCGCAGCTTTTGTGGTGTTACGGCACCTGTTGCGCTCTACTCCTCCGCCTGATAGTTGAAGCCAGTCAAGCTGCTGAGGGTTTAAAAACCAAAGACGAAGTTGAGAAGGCGTGCCATCTTGCACAACAACTCAAAGAAGTTTCAATTACTTTGGGAGTTATTTACCGGACCACTGAACGACACTCCGTGCAAGTTGAAGCGCATAAAACAGCCATTGACAAACATGCGGATGCGGTGTCGCGAGCTGTGGAGGCGCTCACGAGGGTGGATGTGGCACTTCAGCGATTGAAAGAACTCGGGAAGGCCAATGACACGAAGGCGGTGAAAATTATCGAGAACATTACCTCCGCCAGAGAAAATCTCGCTCTCTTCAATAACGAAACGCAGGCCGTACTGACGGCGAGGGATCATGTGCATAAGCATAGGGCCGCGGCATTGCAGGGGTGGTCTGATGCAAAAGAAAAAGGCGATGCCGCCGCAGAGGATGTTTGGGTTCTGCTTAATGCCGCAAAAAAAGGTAATGGCAGTGCAGACGTCAAGGCAGCTGCAGAGAAATGCTCGAGATATTCCTCAAGCAGTACTTCAGAAACTGAGTCGCAGAAAGCTATTGACGCCGCCGCTAACGTGGGGGGTTTGTCGGCACACAAGTCGAAATATGGCGATGTGCTGAACAAGTTTAAATTGTCTAATGCTTCAGTGGGAGCAGTGAGAGACACATCCGGCCGGGGCGGTAAGCATATGGAAAAGGTCAATAATGTGGCAAAACTTCTTAAGGATGCAGAGGTTTCTCTTGCAGCTGCAGCAGCCGAAATTGAGGAGGTTAAAAATGCACATGAAACAAAAGTACAGGAAGAGATGAAGCGCAATGGGAACCCGATCGAAAATGAATCAGAGACTAATTCAGGGGGGAATGCGGAATCACAAGGTAATGGAGATCGTGAAGATAAGAACGACGAGCAACAACAGGTCGATGAGGAGGAAACAAAGGTGGAAAATGGAAGCAGCGAGGAGGGGTCTTGTTGTGGAAACGAAAGTAACGGTCCCCATGTGATGAAAAAACGTCATGGGGTTGGGGCACCAAGGCCCGTTGACGTGGTTAGTGGTTTCCGCAGTTATGCCAGCGCTTCTTTTGCTCTGCTTTCTCTTGTCCGTGTCGGTATTCTCCAGGTGGTGGTGTAGAAAAGACACCGTTTCTTCCAAAGACTGCGCGGGAGTTGCTCCTAAATTGCATTTCCTTCTCTCCTCGTAACATTAAGTGGTCGTTTTGTTGTTTTTTCTTCTTTCCTCTCGCGTGTGGAGGCGAGGCTGAAGACGAACTGCAGCGTCAGACTGCCAAGTGTGAGAAAGAGCGTGAAGTGGTGTGGGGATGATGCCAACGAAGATCTTTTTAATTTTTGGATGTGGGCTTACGTAGTTCGCTGGTAAATATACTTAAGATCTTTCTTTTTTTTTTTGTTGTTGTTGTATGTCTTTTTGATTTTGTTGTATTGACTGAATTATTCCCCTTGAGCTTTCTTGTCTTGTACGATACGTTGGCGAGAAGCTGGTTAAACGAAAACTTTGAAGGAAAAAAATGTGGGATGTGTTTGTGTCTGTTTGTGTGTGTAAACGTAATGGAGGCTTCCCCCCCCCCCATTAGTGGCATGGATGCATTTCCGATGCCGACATGCGGTTTTCGGTGAGGGAACAATGCGCCTCACCGTATCATGTACCGTGAACTACAAGCCACAAAAATATGTGCTTGAATAGTAAGTCCTCCCAACTTCATTTCATGACCAGGAAATTAATCATGTCAAGCCATTGAGCAACTTTTTCTCTTCAGTGGTATGCCTTTGTTCGTTTTCAAAAAAAAAAAAAGGAAGAATAAAGAGAAAGGGAGTGGGAAAACTTTTTTTTTTGCTATATGTGCCTTTTCTAGTGTGTGCGAGTGCCCGCTGCGAGGAATTGAGCTTTCTCCTTTCCTTCCTTTTCCTCCTTTCCCCTCTCTATGGATGAATCCAATTTAGGGTCCGCCGCTTTCTTGCTCGCTCCCGCCGTACGCAAAGGAATTATGCCGTTTACCTCAATCAGTTTTTTAGGGCGGCTTGTGGAAGTGCCTTCATCAGTACCGCTTACACCTTTGTTTCCCGGGTTAAACACACCTCCCGCGAAAAATAAATGAATAATAAATTCAGTTTATATTATATGTAATCATCCCAAATGCGGCGGGTGGCTCTGCTGCCTTGATGGAGAGCGGGCGGAGGTCCTTGTGAGGGTTTACAGCCGCCCTTTCAGTTTTTCTTTACTAACGTTCCTGCGGTGGAAATCATTCGCATTATCAGAGTATTGTACGGTGTCTTAAGTTGATGTTTGCAGTAGCGGACCGGTGGACAAGACGAGCGAAGGTTCACCGCGCAAGGGCGAGAAAAAGCTTTCCCGCACGCTGATTACAGCAGAAAACCTCACTTCTCCTCGGTCTACTTTAAAATCAATGTTGTCGACGCTCGGTTATTGTGACAGCGGGATTGCTTTTACAAGCAACACGTTGTCTTCTTTTTTTGTTTATTTCCTGTTGGGGTCCGTTGGAGTGGCGTTAAAGGCCTTGCTTTGGCGACAGGGCCGCCCAACAGGGTTTGGCTGGGGGCGTGACATCGCACTGGCGTCCATCACGTCCAGCGGGTTACTGGCGTGGTGAAGTCGCAGCTTTCTTTCAAGTGAGAATCCCCTGCTTGGCGGGAAAAAAATGGCTCTGCTTCTGATGGGAAAGGAGGAATTTTGTATTCTTTGACTTACTCCTGCGGTGATGTTGTGTTTGTGGTCCGCTTTTCAAGGGTGAGACCTCCGGGTTCTTAAACGGCACCATCCTCCCCGTTGGTCAGTTCTTTCGCGAAAAGGGTTTGTGTCCGCCGTGTTGGTTGCTGGATCGCCAACCCACAGAAGTTGCCGTTCCTCCACAGCATAGTTGTGTGAACAATGTTCCCCTTTGAGCAGATTAGCGTCGTCTCCATGCCTTGTTTCCTACTGCACCCGCTGCATTTGCATGCCTCAGTTGCGCAGTTAAGCATATCTTCATTCCTGTTTTCCGTGAGAGGCGAAGGGTTGCCGTGTCCTCAAGAGAGGTGTCCTTGAGGGTTGCAGTCTTTTACCGTGCTGGTTAGCTCCACGGTCTCCACCGAAAAGGGGAGAGCCCGAACGCTGGTTTCCCCATTTCCCCGTCTTTTCCATCAAGAACCCCTTGCTTTTAGTAGGTATTAGATCGGTAACTGGGAGATTGTAGCGGGTGTTCGTGTGTGGGGAGCGTTGCGCACTCGCACGGTTTTAAAATGGTTGTTATGTCAAAGCTGTTATTTCCCTTTTGTTCACTATGCCATTTGTTAACCATCTTCCAGTTGTTTGTTATACTCCTATCGATGGATTGTCACTCCTTCAAATATGGTGCTGTAGTTTGAATACTCTCTTGGTGTGCCGCAAAGTGTGGGATACATAACGTGCCACAAGCTAGCGCTTCCAAGGGGGTCTAAACTCGGGAACTGTGAGTGTGAGTCTCGAACCAATGCGATGGTTCTGGTCTGCGCTGAAGGACATTTTATAGGGCCCCCGGATCCTCCCTGTGCCCAACTCGGTGATGCTGAGGTCGATGAATTCCTTCGTTCGCTACGAAACAAAGCATTGGGTTTGGTGGCATTTAGTGCGGTGCCTTCGATGGTGTTGTGCTTTCCTCTCCTGGAATGTGCTGGCTCGGGTTAAGATTTTAGCGGGTGCGAGGGAATGCGGCCCAACTTTTTTGCGCGAAATTTCTTGCATTGACTTGCCGCGTAACCCATGGTGGTTTCGTCAGCCTGGTAGGAGCTGAGACAGCAGCATAATGGGTGGATATTCTCGTATCCATTCGTGTGGGCATGCTCCCCACTTGCATGGGTTCCATTTTTGAAACATTGGTGCACTGGGGGTGTGTTCCGTAGGAAGGGCCGCGCGGTTGGGGCTTTAAAAGCACGACTGTAACATCTATATAGTGAAGTGGCGGGTGTACGAGTTGGGAGTGCAACATTTGAGTGCGGTGTTTGTCCTGCATGCCCCCGACTGCTGGTTTTCAGACTTCTTCGATGCCCGGTGTTTCGTAGCAAAACATACCGCTGCCGGCCTAAATGCCGCTGATTCACCACAAAGTGCTTTTCAGTGCCCCCAAACTGGATTTCCAAACTTCTGACAAGTGTATTGTTCCGAGTATGGTGAGCGGACCCCTTCTCTATTATCAATTCTCAAAAACTCTTCGGGAGTCAGGGCCCACGGAACCGAGGGGGCGGATGAGGGAGAGGGGGAAACAACAATTCCGCACCGCGAACAGGCACCGCTCCCCTGGACCTCTTCCTCAGATGTGAGGTGCAGTCAGCCTTTGTTGTCATTGGGGTTAGGTGGGAAGGTGTGTGCCAGTAGGTTGTGAGGTGAAAGCGTTTTCAGATGCATAGTGAGCTTAATGTCCTTTTCACAGTATATCGTGTCTGATAGGTATCTCTTATTAGTATAGTCGAATACTAGTCAATAGTGCATTTTGTGCAAAATGTCCATTTTGTGGCAGTGATGGGGTTGTTTTATGCTATTCCGTGTCTCTGGGTGGGCGTGCATTGAAAATAGGGGTTATTAGGTGAGTACTGAGTTTAACATGTTCTCGTGATCGCTGCACGCGCCTTCGAGTTTTTTTTCCTTTTCCCCATTTTTTTCAACTTGAAGACTTCAATTACACCAAAAAGTAAAATTCACAATGGCACCTCGTTCCCTTTATCTGCTCGCTATTCTTCTGTTCAGCGCGAACCTCTTCGCTGGCGTGGGATTTGCCGCAGCCGCTGATGAGTCGGCTAGCAACGTTATCGTGAAGGGAGGCAAAGGAAAGGAGAGGGAGGACGGCCCTGAGGAGCCGGAAGAAACCGGACCAGAAGAGACCGGACCAGAAGAAACCGGACCAGAAGAGACGGGGCCGGAAGAGACGGGGCCGGAAGAGACGGGACCAGAGGAAACTGAACCTGAACCTGAACCTGGTGCTGCAACGCTGAAATCTGTTGCACTTCCGTTTGCAGTCGCGGCTGCTGCTCTCGTTGCCGCATTCTAAGCGGATGCAAGCGTGTGAAGCGCCTCGGAGGAACGAAACCCCTTTGAAAAGGTGGCTTTCGTTTATATATTCTCCATCTGGTGCATCGTGTTTATTTCGTATTATTCCCTGTCAAAAGCTGCGGATATTCATTTAATATTCTTTTCGTTATATTTTTTTAGTTCTATCCTTTATTTTATCCGTTTTAATCGTCTTCTGAGACCCACAGCCCTGTAGATTTCTGTGATGTTTCGGTTGCGTATTCCATAATTTTAAGCGTTTCACTTCTATTTTTTTTCATTCCTTTGAATTTGGATCTTAAAATTATTATTGGTGCCTTGTGTTATTGTGCGTGCTGCGTGTGAATTTGGCGCTCTGCCTTTTAATTTGTTGGATGAGCTATTTCATTAAATTTTTTGCCTTCTCTTCTTTTGGGTTCGAATAATAGTTCCTTCTAAACCTTCAGGCCAGAAATGGGAAACAAGTGTTAGACCGGCCAACTTGGGCGAAGGGGTCTGCATGTTGCTTTATTTCATTGGTGGTTTTATGTGCAGTGTTTCCTTGCTTCAGATGGGCCCCCCACTGCTGCGTTTCTGCTGGAGAAACGATGTTGGAGGTTGACGGGTGTGTGCTTTTGAAGACTTTGTATGAATATGGAAGGAAGCTCGCAGCGGTTACTACAGGCAGTTAAGGGCTGAGTGCTGTGCCTTTTCTATTGCCTCTCCCCCTCTTGAGCTATTCTTGTCGGGAGAGTGATTTATATATCCGAGTTTCGGTTAATTGTCCCTTAGGGATGAAAGGCACCTCAGAGATGAGAGGGCAATGCAACGCTGGTTATCCCAGTTGATGTGCGCATTCATATATACCATTTCCCCATTTTTTTCAACTTGAAGACTTCAATTACACCAAAAAGTAAAATTCACAATGGCACCTCGTTCCCTTTATCTGCTCGCTATTCTTCTGTTCAGCGCGAACCTCTTCGCTGGCGTGGGATTTGCCGCAGCCGCTGAAGGACCAGAAGACAAGGGTCTTACTAAGGGAGGCAAAGGCAAAGGCGGGAAGGGAACCAAGGTCAGCGACGACGATACCAATGGCACTGACCCTGAACCCGAACCCGAACCCGAACCCGAACCTGAACCTGAACCTGAACCCGAACCCGAACCTGAACCCGAGCCAAAGCCAGAACCTGAACCGGAACCCGAACCCGAACCTGAACCTGAACCAGAACCTGAACCTGGTGCTGCAACGCTGAAGTCTGTTGCACTTCCGTTTGCAATCGCGGCCGTTGGTCTCGTTGCCGCATTCTAAGCTCATGTAAAGAGAAAATTCTCTGGAGGGTCAAAACTTTTTAACAAGGGTGATCCCAATTGTTTATTTAACCCTTCCTTTGGCGCGATGCGCTCGCTTCATGGCGTTCCTTTGTGACAGGACACTGACACGCATAATATTTTTTTCAACCCATTTTTTTGAGTTCTATTTTTTGTTTTATGTCTTGGAACCGTCGGCGGTAGCACGCAGCCCTGTAGACTTCTGCGTGTGCCTGTCAATGTGTTCCTTGGCTCTTTTCAAACGGCTTCTTTTATCTTACCGTTCATATGGTTTTGTCAAAAATTCATCCACTGCATTTGCGGTCTTCTCCTATGTCTCGTTCCTGCAATGGTTGACAGCAACCTCTTCCATTTGTGACTGAACTTTTTTTTTCCAAACTTTTTGCCTTGTCCTTTTTTCGTACTGGGAAAATAGTTCCTTCTAAAACCTCAGGCTAGAAATGGGAGACAAATGGACTTTTGTTGACTCAAGCGATTTGTCCCTCGATATTTCCGCCATCGCAGCTTCCGTTTGACACCGTGGAGTTGCAACATGGGAAGCAGCGGTTGAAGGAAGCACATTCCTGGTGATGATTCCTTCCTCGCCTACGGTGGTGCATCATCATGTTTGTTAATATGTCGGGGAAACTTTAAAGCACCTTGAGGGAGTTCACCGTAACTGTTCAAAATTGAGGCCTGAGCGGTGTTTTGCCTTTTGACTTGCCTTTATTTAACTGTTCTCGTCAGGGGAGCGATTCAGTTGAGTGAGCTGCTGCCACTTTATCTGTTGGGGAGGAGAGGCTGTGGAGAGGGTAAGCGCGTTGTTTCCATGAACTTTACGTATTTACTGCACTGCCCTCTGTTTTGGTCCACTTTGTGAAATACTCTGGGACAATCAATGGAGAGTGTGAGATTTTTTGAAATACTTCTGGAGCATTCACCGGCTCGTCGGTCGTCATATGTTCTCGCAGTGTTTTCTCTCCCATATTCTTCGGGGCGGTATTGCAGTGAAAGTGCCATGCGGGACGCGTGTCAGAGCAGTGTTTGATGTTCCGGAAGTCTTCGGAGTTAGAGGGCAAATGCTCCTCTTCTCCTTTCGTGCGGCGTGATTCTCATACCGAGGCTTCCACTAAGCAGGCTGCAACTCTTCTGCTGACTTTTTGGTTTATTCTTTTCCCATATTTCAGTGTTGGAGTGTTTCTCTTGCCGCCCTTGGGAATCGGGCACAGTCATATGAAGGCGCTTGCTTCGGCAGCCAAAGGTGGTTCCGTTTGGTATTTCTTGTGGAGACATTTGTCTTCCTTTCCATTTCGGACAGCTTTTTGTCCCGGAAGAAGGGCTTTTGGTATTGTCCTGCCCGATGATCTTTGCCCCGTTCGTTCCATCATGAATAATAGTTACAAAAGTGTGTGTCGGTACGGCGGTGGATATTTCCCCAATCGCTTTGGTTGCTTTTACTATTTTGCGGGGCGGTTTAAAGTTGGTAACTCAGTGCACTTCCAAAAAAATTGCGACTCGTACATTTGGTTTTATATGGAGGGTGGAAGAGCCGAAAACGTGTATGTGCTTGCTTGGATGAGTCGGAAAATAAATTCTAGTTTCCGTGTATTTTCCCTTCATTACGTCATATATGGCTTGGCCTTTAGATTTGTGTAAGGTATGTTTCTTTTCGAAGTTGGTATGCTGGCGGACGTGTTTGTTTAATGTAAATCAGCCAAGGTGTAAGAGTAGCTGTAATGATAAGTTTCTGCTTCTCCCTTTTTTACTGATGAATGCAGAAACAAAATCACAATGATGCACGAATTAGTGTTTATCATTGGGTTGTTTGTGGCTGTTTTATCTGATTCTTCTCAGAGCGATTTGTCGAGACACAATTGGAGCATAATATCTAGAAACCGGAGTGTGTTTACAAAACTCGTTAGTGAGCTCAACAACCACCACAGCATTGGTGAATTCGAGGCACTTTGCAAGATTTACAGAATCACACAAGCGGAGACACCGAAGTCTTCCTTTAAGAATCGTGAGAAGGAAGCTGAGATTCTGAAGAAGTTGGAGGAAATGGTCAGTGAAACTGAGGCTGTGGGTGGTGATAAAGGTTCAAGTAAGTTGGGTAAAAGAACGACGGCATATCAGGAGATAAAGATACTTCTTGAGAAGGCGAAAAAGCTGAAGGAAGAAATAGAAGTAAATAGGACAAGATCGCTAAATGCAAGTCGTTCTGCTGAGGAAAATATGTTGAGAGCTGTGTATGGCGACGCTGTGGATGTGGCGAGAAATGAAAATAAAACTCTGGAGGAAGCCATGAGAGGAAACAAATCACTGCTGTTCAATAGTGTCTACAATGCAGACACGAGCTGCGGTTCTTTTGGAGACAAACTGGTTGGAAAGACGCTAATTAACGACTTTTTCTGCCTATGTGTGGGAGAGGCTGTTGATTTAATTAAGAAGTTCGAAAAGCCAAGTAATCATAGATATCAATTAGATGTTCCCGATAGCGATGATAACAATATATATAATGGTTTTAACTGTCCTTGTAAGGATGAAATAAGGAGACCTAAAAATGGTAGTTGGACTATGATGGCTGATTATATTGCCCAAGCAACTATAATACTTGCGACCCTAGAAAAGTAAAATACAACTATACTGAGGCATGGGATGTGATTAGTAAAGCTTGTGTGTACAAAAATGTTGCATCGAATGTTAAAACCTTGAAGAGTGCATTGGCTCAGTTTGATGCGTTTGTTGAATTTGGAACAGCATGAATATCAAGTCAGGGGTATTTTTGGTTATGTGAAAACAGAACATAACGATAATCGCACATGCACAGGTCACACTGCTGGATTCACATGTGTCAGCTACAACTACACACTTGAAAATGGTGGGATCCCTTGGTACAACCATCTTACTAACGCCACCGAGCAACTACAAGAAATGGCGAAGTATGCCAAAGAGTCTGACAGTCATCTTCACGAATTGGAAGAATACCAACATGAGGCAGAGGAAATATATCTTGAAGTGAAACTTGGTGGTGATGCAGAGCTATGGAAGAGTAGCCGAGGTAAGGGTTACAGTGGAGGTGATGATACTGATGTAAATAATGATGGGCTCAACTATATAAATATTACAACTGACTTTCTTATATTATTGTTTTCATCTTTTATTTGTATATCTTAGTTTGTGATTAATTTGGTAATTGCTTTGTGTGGTGTCGCTTTTTTTTTTCTTTGTGGAGGGGAGGAGGAGGGATGTTGTATTTGTGTGCAGTTGTTTTCAAATTAATTATAAATTTGGTAACAAAAATTTCTGCAAATGTTGCTTTTGACTGTGTTTGAGCGTGGCTGTTGGGACGTTGACGGGGAATCGCCACGGCAGGGTCATTTTCTGAGAGGGTGCCGATACGTTGTGTTACTTTTTCATTTTCACATCGCGCAAGGATATGGGTATGCTACTATTAACAAATCATTTAGCTCCTATCTAGTACGCTCCGCTGCGGCAGAAAAATAAGGGGCCACGAGCCAAATTCTATGTGTCTACGAGCACTGTCAGCCTTCCAAGGACTCTCGGATCTCTATCGCAGCGAGTTTAGGTTAAAAGTGGGGTGAAGAACTCCTCCTTCTGCTTGTTCCGGCCGAACATAGAGGCGTGACGGCAGCTCCTTCGTTTCCATCCACGGAGGACACAACATTCGCTGAATTATCTCTTAATGGAGCGTTTTTTTGTTTTTAAGTGTAAAATAACTGTCTGGTGTGTATATATATATATATATATATATATTGACTGAAAGAAGGAGTCGAGAGCGTCTTTTCCGAGTGCACTTTTCTCCGGCGGATCTCCCACTAACCTGTGGCGTAGGGCTATGGCTCCCAAAACACGTGTAAACACTACTGTATGATGTGGGTTATCGTGTTCATTGGCGTGGTAGTACTCTTTAATCCAGCGTATTCCATGTTTGATGTCATTGTGTATTTAGAAGCCCACTTTGGAGTAGATCCTTATCCCGGCCTCGGAGGGGATACTGCACACAGTTGCAACGCGTTGACGATGGAGCTCTGGGGCGCTGTTGGTTAAGTTTTCAAGTTTTGGAGTGACCCAATCTGTGTATTTTCTAGAGCTGAACCGTTAAGCTGCTGAGGGATGCATATTTATGCGGTCACTGTTAACTTCAGATGAGTTGTTCATCTGCTGAAGCCGTTTCCCCGGATGGTGGCTCTTTATCTCCCTATGTGTTATCCTGGCTTCACTTTGTAAGGCCGCTGCCTTCACTAGGTTTGTTTTCCTGGTGTCTGACCCTTTTCTGTGGAGGTATCCCGCCTTTCAATTTGCTTGCGATGTTGCATTCCCTGAACTGTGGCGGATTTGATTCTGTAGCCTTTTCCGTTGGGAGAGCCAAGCTCTCAGTCATTCTCCAACCCTGTGTTTCACCACTTGTTTTTACTTTGTTTTTATACCTTCGTTTGATTCTGTAATTTTCGTTGCGCGTTTAGTCTGCGCCTACTCAGCTCTCACTGTTTATCTTCAGTTACTTGCTCACAGAAAGTCTGAGCAGATTCGTGGCAGCTTGTTCCCACTTTACGCATTTATCGACGGGCAAATTCTCGTTACCCTGCGAAGGTGCTCTGGGACTTGGTAAGTAATCAGCTTCTTTTGCTGGCACAACATTTCGGTTTGTTTCAGTAGCTTGGTGACGAGACGTTTTATCACCATCTGGGTTTTACTGTTTCTCGCCTGTGTCTACGTGGCCGTTGTTTTGTGGCTTAACCGTCCCTCTGGACTGAATGTTTGAAGCTATATTCATGAAGAACTGCGCGAGTTCCACGTATTGGTTCCTTCCTTTTCTGTTCCACTGCGCTCATCAACCCCATTCCTTCTCATCCTTGGTGTCCTCGAGTTTTTGGAGGAAGTGCCTGATCGTCTCTCGGTATTCTGTTCTTCCGTTTTTGCAAACCTCCCTTCACTTCCCTTCCCGACTGTGCACTATTTTTTGTTTTTGCACCACGTAAGTCTGGCTTGTCTGAGGAGTTTCAAATAGTACCCTGAACGCCGCCTGCTTTCCGTTGTTATGTTTCACCTCTTTGTGCCTCCATCCGTAGTTGTTCCTGGGGCGATGACAATTCCAGGATCGTGCTACCGTGTGTGCGTTAGATTACCGCCCCCTGCATCAAGTAAGACATACTGAATCCGCGAAGGCTCTCCGGCTTTCGCGAGGTGTTTCTAGCAACTATCACCTTTGTTTCTTCAACTTCTTGATTTACTGTCTTTTACTCATCTATTATCTCCCTTTTCTTCAGGTCCTGCATGTCAAAAAGTATACTGTCATATTGGGCGGGAAATCATATCACAACTGTGGTATGGTTTTGAGGGTTGCAGTCTTTTACCGTGCTGGTGGCGGCTTTGCCGTCAGAATTCTTGCCGCATACTTTGAGGTTGTATGTGCTATTCATGAATTTACGATATTCTTTTGCTATATCTTCTGAGCCAGCAGCGGCTTTGCCCGACGGAGCACAACAGCAGTCATTTTCATTCAGCCTTTCCGCAACTGCCCTCCTCGCATATCATACTCACCGTCCACACAACATAACTTCCAATTTTATTGAAAAAGAAATTACACAACAGATCTTGCTTGACATTTCCCCCCATATGCTGCGTCGTGTTTTACTTGGTCCTTAACCTCTGCCGCATCATTTTCTTTCTGCATCTATGTCTGACGAAGCCTTTCTGCCATGCAAATGTTCGGCTATGCTTTCCGCGTCGACCTTCGCCGTGTCGCCATGTCGCCATTGTATGCTCCTCGGTCTCCTATTTGAAACTTTGTGATATCCATCGCTGCCTCTTGTTTCGTCGGAAGTCAGGGATATATTTCACGTTCCTTCACCGCCTTGTCACACCACGCAAGCACGTCCTGTATGTTGCTCCTGAAGGTTGACCACGCTCTCTTTGGTAAGCCCCACCGTATTTCTCATTGCTTCGATGGTTATTTTGTAGTAATTTGTCCCCGTATCCTCTCTCTGCCTCCCGTATGGGTCGTCACAAAATCCCTTCCGCATTTGGATGTCAGCGTGTTCGACGGCGTATTCCTCTGACCTGACATTTTCCCCCGCTGTCCCCTCAATTTCCACACCTCTACGGTTGCACGCCCTTACATCCTTTGATCGTCTCCACTGAACTTCCCATAATTTTTTCCCCGCTTCTAGGATGTCTTCATGGCCTCCCGGCGTTTGGACTCAACGTATTGGCGAGGTTGCGGATGCTTACGACAAGTTTCATGGCAGTGGTGGAACCGAAAAACGCTACCTTTGCTGCTTGCCATATTTTCGCGTTCCACGCCCCTGGTATCCTTGTCGTCCGCGGTCCTTTCACCCGCGCCCTCGGCCGTTGTGGCCCCTTCTTTATTATAGGGATGAAGTTTGGAGGTATGAGACTTTGGCGAGGCCGACGTTGGGTATGCCTTGGTAAGGCGAGGGCAAATTATACTCTCTCTTCTTTTCTCCTCCGCCGTTTTAGCGTTCCTTTTTTCCACCCTCTCCACGGAAACCATTTTCATCGCTTTCTTCCAGTCTCGTGGCCCTGTCCTTGCACCCTTGACGGCGGGTTTCTACGCGTCGTTTTAGCTGGTAATTCAGAAACTCAGTATTCGTGCGCAAGGCGCACCTTAGTGCATTTCCTTCTCCCAGTCTTATCCCTTCATCGCCATATTCAGTGCTTCCCGCTGGAGTGTCGCATTTTCCACCACTTCCCAATGGCAGGGTCAAATCTTTCTTCCTATAGTGATAGAGGCAAATGTGTCACTTATACCAGTTTGT
This sequence comes from Trypanosoma brucei gambiense DAL972, assembly GCF_000210295.1. Classification (NCBI taxonomy): domain Eukaryota; phylum Euglenozoa; class Kinetoplastea; order Trypanosomatida; family Trypanosomatidae; genus Trypanosoma; species Trypanosoma brucei. The sequence continues at coordinate 43,473 of NC_026739.1, forward strand.
AACTGGTTGTGCTTTGGGCCTTGTGAGCATTTCCTTGCACTCTCCCAGATTATTCCTAGGCTTCTTCGCCTCGTTTTGTTCATCGCTTCTGGTTTGAACCTCCCTCATGTCTGTCCATATGTTTTTTTTTAAGTTTGGCACATTTCCGGGGAGTGCCACGCTCACACAAAACACATTGAAAGCATCCGTGGCACACACGAGGGATTTCACAGCATCTTTTAAAGCCTTCCCATGCGTCTGCCACTTCTGCCCACTCGTGTCCCTCAACTATGTCACTCATGGTTGATCCTTATCAGTGGACGATAAAGTTACAATTCAGGGATGTCACTGGATCGCGAACTCTCTCTGCCTTGGCCTTGGGAGTTTTCAACGAAGTGCTTAATTCATTGGTAAGCGCTTCGTCGTATTGTTTCCCCTTTTCAACGCCATCAATTTGGCGGTTGCACAATCGACATTTGCTGAAACACTTATCAGGGAGCGAGGCTGTTCCACCGGTCTCGCCAAGTTGTTCCGGGGGTGCGAATATGAAATTGTTAAAGGGCGAGATTTCTTTTATTCCGGCATGCGATCGCTTCTTTAGTAGAGACTCGATGTGACCGAGAAAGTTTCTCCTGCACGTGTTTGTCCCAATCCCAGCTTCGAGCGCAGCATATCCCTCGTTACGCTTCTGCCTTATGTCTCCCACCAAAACATCAATTTTACATATTAGGTGTGTCATTCTGCAGTTGTTTCTTCCACTGCAATCTCATCTGTTATTGCACTGTCTTTCCAAACAACGTGGTGGAAGAAAATAAGCTGCATAGAAATCACCTCATTCTTTTTACTGACTGTGAAAATCACCCTTCCATACGCGGCTCGGGATTCCATCCTCCGCGCGACTCGGTCTTTCATTGTTTCCAGTAGCGTATTTAGCACCTTTTCAATTGGCACCGGTTCTGCACGATGACCGCATCCTAATATTCAGATGTCCCTTTAATCCTGTATTTTTCCATGTTGCCGAAGATTATCGTTTCTGCAGTGGACTGACTGCCTAAACTCACCAGTTCATTTGTTGAAACTTTTCAGTCCGTCTTATTGAATATCCCTATTCTTTGCGGCGCATGAGCCTTCCTCCATTCGTCTTTTGCGTTTGCTTTTATACCCACCCGCGTATGGCAAATTTGTGTACACTCCGGAGCCAATGTCCAAGGAGCTTTAAGTATGGAGTACACCTTGATTTTTGGTGTCGGAGCACCATCTCTCCACTGAATTCAGCCATTCAGGTATTGGATGACTTCTAGGATATTGCCGGTTTATTATGTCTGAAAAGCATCCTCTTATAGCGTTTGACATGGGGCGGTATTCCGTCGCCCTCTTGTTTGCCACTTTTCAAACAAATATCAGTCGTGTTTTTTTGAGCGTGTCTTGTTTGTTTGCGTCCGAGGAAACCACAGCAATGATTTGCACTGAATCAGCTTGCGCGCTTTCCGTCTTCCTCCCTTTCAGGTAGAGACATGAGAATCGCCTAGGAGCGGCACCGTAGTTTATCTTTTCGTGGACGATTCCGGAGTGGCAGGCTGCATCATCAACCGGACGAAAGATCATTCGAGGAAGCGTGCGGTGAAACGAACGCTCGTTGTTACGGGATGGTGACGCGAAATTTGGCGGATATGCCGCGTGTTGGAAGAGAGAACAAAAGGCGCAGAGATTTGTGAATTACTGTGCCTCACCGTTCAGCCTGTCAACAACAGATGGGAGCAGGTTTTGGCGGCGTCCACAAAGCCCAGGCTGGAGGCTGTTGAACGCGAGAGCGGCACCCCCGCCGTCGAGGGGCTGAAGACAAGACGTTATGTGAGCATTTTATCTCGGACCAGTGAAAGCGTAGGTGTGCCACAGGATGGGGTCCACTTTGTTCTCCACCACCTCGTGCAGAGGAAATATGTTGAAGGTGCGGAGTCAAGCGATCAACATCGTGCCGTCGGTGCTGAAATAGTGAAAAAGGGAGAACAACATGCTGAAGGAGGCGCGGCACACAACCGGATGATGGAGCTCAACGGCGGATTTGTTTGGGCGATATCACCGGCAAAGTATGCCCCCGAGGCCTACGCGTCTGTTTGGGGTTAGCTACTATAAAGGATCAACGCCGCCTCATGGGTGAATGGGGCGCTGGAGTGCACAGGGTACCCCCACCGCGGCTGGGAGAAAAGTTCCGAACGCAAGCCTCGCCGCCCGGTGACGAATACAGCTGAACACGACATGGGGCATGGGGCAAAGGTGAATATGGTTGAATACTTGATAGTGGAGGTTGCGCAGGCGAGGGCGTATAAAAATCACGTGCGCAAAGAGGCTGGTCAAAACGCCTGGCACTTTCAGGAATCATGGAAAAAAAAAGCATGAGGATCATGAACGGTGGAAGCGGACAATGTGAGCACGGGAAAATGGGGCGAGGGGAGGGTTGACAACAGGGAACAATACCCTTGCTGCCCCACAAAACGTATTGCGGGACGGTGTCTCGCAGAAGGGGGAAATATCCATCCACTGCGCAACTGACTCGGCAAGTCGCTCAAACACTGTAAAACACTGCCCCAATCGAGGTGACCACGTCTCGGCAGGAGGATGACCACTATTCCATTTCTTCCACATCAAGAGGTTCCTCCACATGTTAGCCACGTCCACGTGTGTGTGCGTATTTGTAAACCCCAGAAGTCCAGTCCACATAATAGCGGGCCCGAGTTCATGCCCAAACCCTCTCGGAAACTTACGTTGTACAGCATGCGCTAACGCCGGTATCCATGACGGGCCCCGCCGCAGCTGCCGTGTGGGATGCTAAAAGTGTAAGAGGCACTAAAAAGCGACCCATTCGTTTGTTGTTGTTTTTTTCTGTTTTCTTTTCAAATCTTTGCGTCGTGAAATTATACGCGTATCCAAAGAGGCTCCCAACATCCTTATCCCTTCCCCGAGGGCGTGCATCGCTCAGAAGCACTAAAGCAAGTACCACTTCTCCTACGGGCAGCACCTGGTCTGATTGTTGGAGAAAACCCACACCAACAGTTGTGGGGGTGGTTGTGTGTATTTGGCCGCGTTCGGGTGCCCCGGAACATCTCTGCGTTAAGTTTCTTCACCGGAAAGCGGCCACCAGATTCATAAAATGCTCCCACCCGAGCGGCCACAATATCGGGAAGGGAGGCATCACGCCGGTGTGATGCGTATTAGAAGAGGGAAGCTGCAACACTTTTGTGGCTTCAGATTAAAAAAAAAAAGCGGGGGAGAATGGCAGCACCTACTGGAAACCTGCGGTAGGGGGAGCAAAACAACAACAAGAGGGGAATATGGCGGCAGTGCGGGCAAAGGGATCCCGCGCACCGACAGCCGTTTATTTCTCTCCTTTACTTTCAGATATTCAGTAGCAAAGTTGCAGCGAAAGTGAAAGTTCTACGGGTACTCGTGGGCGCTGCGATACGCATTTCGTACAAAAAGAAGCTTTCTCCCCTCTAGCATCTTCATCGCTATCCTGGGGTTAAACTAAAACGCATCTGTTGAGATAAAATTAGATTGAAAAAAACACACGCATAAATGTTCACGACTCTTAGGTTTAACGATGTGCAACCTACGCCGTGTTGGGTGCAAGAGGAATGCCAGCAGAACCGCCATCCTCGATGCCGCATTCGCTACTTCCGCGGCGGATGAGAAAGTAACCGTCCATTCCCCACTCGGTGTTCCAGCTGTTGGCAATCTTCCAGTACGGCACTCCGTTTGATGTGCCCCACCCAACGAGCCTCACCGCATGTCCTCCGAGATATTGTCCTGAAACGTGGTGGTAGACGCCGCTGTTGTAGGCGATGAAGTCTTCGTAGACATCAAACGCCACCTCAAATGGACCGCGGAAGAACAACTCACGCATGTAGTCATCCTCCCCTTGAAGCGCATAGCTCGTCCAGGAACGGTAGTTGACAACGGGGATTGTCGGGTCATCGCACGTGTAATTGCACTTGGGCGTGTCAAAGTTGAACTGAGAACAGGGAGGGTACCCATTTTTGCTTTTGCTGTGGTGTGAGCAATGGGGAAATGGGTAGGGTTGGCAGTAGTCCGAAACGAGGCCTGTTGAGCTAAAGTACGCCCACGCCCTATCCGGATCGCCACCATTACAGCCATCGCCACAATCACTGCAGCACGCAAGCAAGTCACCTGCTGAGATATGGACGTCCTGCACACCCCCCATCGTACAAAATCGGTCGGACATGGCTGAGGCCGCAGCGACTGCCCAGCAGGAGCCACAGGCGGACTGATCTGCAATTTGTGGGATGGTGGGGCAGTTGGGCCAAGCTTCAGCGGAATCGAAGCTGCTGGGAAGCGGGGCACGGGCCTCTTCCTCGGTGAATCGCCTCTTCGGAAGGATGCTGGCGTTATTATTCTTTTTAATAACACCGTTGAGCCGCTTCGCCTCGCGCAATGTTATGTTTTGCATGACGCCATCGTACTTCGCCTTCCAAATCCCGCGGTTGAGGCGGTTCACGCGGTCGACGAAAGCCTTGGAGAGGACGGGCGCGTCTTCAGCAACGAGGGCGGCGTTTACGGCGACTACAGCCGTCGAAGCGATATAAAATGTGATGCAGGCACGCATGAGATGCATGTGTCACCGGATTTGTACGGGTCTGCAAGTTCGATGTTGTCGTTGCCCCTCTGTGGAGCTGTCGTATACACTTTTTTTTTTCTCCCTTAAAAAGAAAAAAACAGAAAGGAAAATCACTTGTTTTGCCCCCGGGTTGCTCAGATTAAACAGTGGAGGGGTTGGGTGGAGAGGGAATGGGGAGAGGATGTGAAGGAAGATAGGGGGAATCATGCGGGTAAATAGCCTCCAATACTCAGTTTCGTCCATGAAAACCTGCGTTCGTATCTAATAAGGAGGAATGTGGTGAGAGGAGGGGTGATGCGTTCCAGAGCGCACCCAGCGCTCAATGCGAGGTCAGTGGAGCTTCATGTCCAAAGACACCTTTCATTTACTTTACATTTTTGCAAGTCAACCCTCTCTAGTAAACTTTCCGGGAACCCGCCCTCGTCAACAATGCCATCTCGCAACTTGATGTAGTATGGCCAACGCAAACCCTCAATCATTACGCGGTAAGTAGCCGCATCGTCGGCGTCCCCCCTTCCGTTTTGATTTGGTGCACGCGTGATGTCGGCATTAATGTAAACGGCAGATTCCGGTGCAGCGTTCGTTGGGCGGGAGAAAACGAAACGGTACACGCCTGGTGTGGACGGGTGCTCGGAGGCTGTGAATGTGTAGCGCATCCCTTGTTCGTCGAATGCCGCTGCAAGGCGTTGCAGCTCGTTCAGTTCCATGCTACCGTCGCAGTTACAGTAGTAGTTGCTGTTGTCGCCGTCAAGGCTACGCGTTGTGGGATATAAACAAAGCAATTCACGAGGAGGAGGAGGAGGGAGAGAGAGAGAGAGAGTGTGTGTGTGCGTGTGTAGAGATAATGTAAAAGGATTGATAGATTTAAGTTTATCAGTTCGACAAGGGGCAAAAGTTTAAGGAAAAGGGATCATTGCTTGTTCCGCTGTACCGACAGCGTGGATCGCGCGCTCAGTGTGAGATGAAGGGAAACCAGGAGCAGGCTCGGTAGATGATTTTCCTGAGTGCCATACGCAGAAGACGAGTACGAGCTTCACTACTTTACCAACACTGGGAACACTTATAGCTCACTTTTTCATCTGTTGGCTCTACGGCAGAAGTTTACCACTCGACAGATGCATCCACTGTACACACGCCCCCCACTCTTGGTTATGGAACCGTTCGTGGCGGTGAGTCATCAAAGCACATCTTCACTCAGCAAATTGGCCAAAGCATTTGCTCCCGTGGCCTCACAATACTCCTTGAGGTGCTTTCGCTTCTCTTTTGGTATTAGGCACGGTATCGAAGTTCTCATGACCTCTTGCACGATGTTGCTTCCGGTGGAGGGGCCGTGCAGAAGTCCCTGCAAAATGCCATCCCACGCATGTAGACCCCGTGGCGACACCTCTTCTACAGCAAAGAGATGCGCAAGAAACTGTGATGTGCTTTCGGTTACCTCCCGCCTCAGTTTTTCACGCCAGCGTGTCATTTTCCCGAGTTGAGCGGTGGACACGTCTTTCTCCCCACAGTGTTCGCAAAAACGCTCACGCCACTCCTCCGCTGCAGAGCAGACGGCTTGTACCGAATCTAGCAAGTGAAATGATGTTATAATCAACTCGGCGCGCGTTTCACACAGCGACGCTGCCTCTTCCTTGGCATCTTCGAGGTGTTGCATGAACATAACTAAAGATGGAACCACAACGGAATTCCATGTGATAATCACGCAGGCTGGAAGGAGGGCAAAAACGACGGCCAACCGACGCAAGATGGCCTCAAGACACCGAAGCATATGATACGTCCCCCGAACTGCCTTTAGCGTTGCAGTTTGATCCGTGAGCGTCGGTGAGTTTGTAAGAAACTCGAGTCGCCACAGCACCTGATGCCCTGACGCAAAGGCTTTGCAAACAAATGAACGTGCGGCGTCCGCGTAGGTGCAAAAAATATCCGGGGAGATCAACCGCTCTACAATGCCCGCTTGCGCACCAAGGTGTACAATTCCACCAGATTTGGTTAGAAAGTCTACAAGACAATTTACACCGTGAATTGTAAAATCCTTCACCGAAAGGTAACCAGACTCCTCGTGCCATCCATAGGCGCTGCGGAAGACTGACACGGCCGTTGCCGCAAGGGCTGCGCTTCCAAGCGCAATTAATGTGTTGACGCCATCTTGTTCCCCAATCCCTTCGGGGGCCCACCCGTGCGCACGGGCGTCGTTAACCAGGCGTGTGTAGATCTGCTGGAGAAACAAGAAAAAGTGCTGTGGCTCCTCCCTCCGTGCTGTGTTCTTTCCTTCTTGAAAGTGGTAAACCAACTCCTTTTCTAGTGGTTCAACCTCTTTCTGTATAAAGGGAAGCAATATGTCATAAAGTTCAACTTTCCACCCACACCGCTTTAACCACGCAATTCGGTCGCTCCCGTCAAAACCCGAAAGGTGAAGATGTAACAGTAACGACACGGCACGGGCGTAAAAGCCCCTATAGAAACTAAGCGGCATCAGTGCATCCTTCTCCACTTCACTACCATCAGTGTCAGCCGTTGAAGTCAAAACATTAAGCAATGGCCCCAGGGCTTGCACAGTTTGACTGGCGCTTTCCTTCAGCCCCACCTGTCGACGCCCCGCCATGAGTGATCGCAGAAAGTTGCTCAATTCACTTTCCACCGCCGTCCATTTCACAGCACCGGGACCGCTATCCATCGCAAGGTTCAGCAGCCGAGTCACTTCTGAGGCGTGAGGGGTGTTTTCTCGCCGCTCGAAGCGCTGCTGCTGCTGTTGCTGCAACTCTTGTTGGCTACACAGTTGCTTATGTTGCTCTTGGCATTCCTGGACGGGATCCCGCACATGATCGGAGAGTTCCTTCAGAATTCCAGGTAGGCAGTCGACCACGCGAGTACTTCTGTCTTCAGTGAGTTTAAGCATAAGTTCCTCCAAAAGTGCATTGTCCAACTGCGTGAATGAGTTAACGACTCCCGACACGAGCTTGATCATGCCTTCACTGCCACTATGCCGCCGCTCCCCCCCCACCCCCTTCTTTCCTTTAATTGCTGTCTCACAACTGTTTGGGCGCCGTATCAGATAAATACAAATTATTTTGGTGCGTGAAACAAAAGGTGTATATAGCTGAACGCAGGGGCAACAACGGTCAATCTGGGAAACCAAACTTCACGGTAACGTTAGGAGCGGCTGAACTGCATGCAGCAGTTCGTGTCAATGAACAAATCTGTCTTACCCTTTCCTTCTTGTTTTACCTGTTGGTTTGCTGCACGTGTATTGACGAGTAATAATAAAGGAGACGGGGTGAGGGGAGGAGGAGGAGGAAATAACCATGATGACAATAACAAGGTGGCGGCGGAAGCAGCAGGTGACGGGTATCAACAAACAAACAAACAGTTACCTAATTTAACTCGCCCCAACAAAAATATCGCCCTGTTCTGAATGAGCGGTGTAAAGCCCTCACAGACACCAATTTCATTTCGTCTTTTTCTTTGCGTCAAAAGAGAGATAGAGAGATACGGAACGAAAAAGGACGAGCCGAAGGTACCACCCTCCATGACGGCCACACACAACTGAGATGAGGAAAATATCATGTAAAAAAAAAAAATAACACCCAAAGTGACACTCTCATCCCCCTTCCTCCATCTCTTTCGTGCCGCCTGATATTCCTATACAACAAATTCCACTAAATGACAAGCGCGTGATTACGTGCATGGCTCCACCATATCATCCCTTCTTTCCACATCCGTTCCGTTCCGTTCCATTCCATTCTTTTCTTTTCTTTTCTTCCTTTTCTCTCATTTGTTCCCTACACGTTTCCCACACTGCCGTCATCATCTTCCTCCTTTCCCCTCCTGCTGTGACTCATCATAAGCGTTAATACGGATTGTTGCGGTCCTCATCATTACGACGGAACTTATAGGGACGATAACTGAGATGATTCTCCACGAGGAACAAATTCCGCGAGCGCTGCGAATACCACGTGCCTAATTGAAAAAGTGGTGACCACCACGGCAAATACCACGGCGCCAGCCACCGCTCCTTCACATGCAACCACCGGTCGACGTAATGCTGACGTTCAGCGTAAAGTGTGAGGGCCTTCAGGTTTGGGCGGAAGTGATCCGCCGGATTTGACCAAAAATCCGACATAACCGCTTCGATGTTTTCAGTCATGTGGGGCCACTGTGGTTTTTTTTCTTCTGTCCTTCCTCTTTTTTTTTTTTTTAATTTTTAAAATTCGGGTTGCTTATGATGCCCTGCAAATATAATATGTATATATTCAATAATAATAATATAATTGATTAATATACATACATGTGTGTAAGTATGGTGTGCCATTTACGGCAGAGTAAAAACGCATATAATTTTGAGAAGATGTAAAATTGGGAGAAAAAAAAAATGCAACAGACTTGAGGAGTTACAGATTTTTTTTTACGAAATGTAACACAGTGAAACAGGGCCCCAAAAAAAAAAAACAAACAAACAAAATTACAAAAAAAAAGAAGAGGGGGACGAATGGAAGACGTGTATGCGATTGAAACACACAAACACACCGGTGAGAAATGGGGGAGGGGGGTGAAATTAAAAAAAAAAAAAGGTACATCAAACACACAAACTTTTCGTTTCATATCTTCATTTCAATATATATATATATATATATATATATATATATAATCATCGCTTTCTTCCGTTTCTTTTTTTTTTTTAAATCTTTAAATAACGGAACGAGTGTGCATAATTTTATTGTACGCACTTCGCTCCACTCACTCTGTTTCTTTTCTTTTTTTTCCTTTTGCGTTTGCTTTGAGTTGCCGTGAGAATGAGGGAAATGACGGAGGGGAAATAATAATGATGAAAAGGATGATGTGACAAGCGGATGGTGGCCCGTTATTATTATTATTACTATTTTTCTTTTTTTTTTTTCCCTCAGGATTAAAGGAGGGGGAGGGAGAAAAGGAAGAGGGACGTGTGATCACCTCATTTTTTAAATATATATTTATATTTTGTGTTCCTCCCTCCGCCGCTTTTCCCTTTATTTTCATAAAAGCAATAATACCAATGATAATAATAGTAATAATAATACCAATAATTTAAATAAAAGAGGAAAGAAAAAAAAAAGAAAGAAAAGAAACCAAGGCGATCTGCCGAGAGCTTTTTGGAGCTTTGCAACATTTCCCTCCCTTCCCAACCAAAAAGAAAAAAAAGAAAAAAAAGAAAAAAAAACCGCTCACTTCATTTTATTTTAAACTTTTCTTTTAAATAAAACAATCCCATTTCATACGACCTCTCCCCCTCCTCTCTTTATTATTATTATTATCATTATTATTCCTTCACCATATCCTTTTCTTTTTTTTTTTTTTTGTAGATTTGCATTTTCCCTTTTCCCCATAATTACATTTACTTCGGCGGCAACGGCGGGAAAAAAGAAAACAAAAACCAAACAAAAACAAATGGAAAAAAAAACTAATAAATAAATAAAGGAGATAAGTAAGTGATAATATGTCATGAGATGAATATATGTTTGGTAGAAAAGGAGGGGACAAAAAATCATCAACAACAATAACATCAACACAAAACCCGTGCAAATAAACAATAACACCAACAAAAGAAACACGACGCTCAAAACCAAAGAAAAAGTACACACGAAACAACAAACAGACAAAAAAAAACAGAAAAGGAGGTGAGAAAAATGGCAGAGGAAGTTTATATTATTATTATTATTATTATTTAAAAGGTCGGCCCCGCTTTTGCTTTATATATATATATATATATAAAATATATATATATATATATATTATTTAATTTATTTTGTTTTGTGCATGTGAGTTCCATGAGGCACACTTACCCGCTGGCCCTTCCTTCACTCCCCTTTGATATTCATTCCTCATTCATTCATTTAATTATTTTTTCTTTTTTTTTTTAAAAAAAAATTTCCCCCTCTACACTGATTTTAAATAAATATATAATATATGTACATATATTATTTCATACACTCCGCATAGCTGTCCATCCTCATTTCATTTTGTTTTTTCTCGTTCCGTCATTCTCTCCGATATCCACACGGCTACAAAAAAAAAAAGAAAAAAAGAAAAAAAGAAAAGAAAAGAAAAAAAAAAACAAAAGCACACACACAGATCAAAAATAAGGGGGGGGGGGAAACGTAAAAAAAAAAAAAGACTGAAGGAATAATTAAAAAGAAAAAAAAATTAAACATAATAATAAAGAAGAAAAGAAACAAACAACAAGCGACAAGGAAAAACAAAAAAAAACAACAAAGAAGTTGGTAATTGACTAGAGCCGAAAATAGCAGAGGGAGGGGGGATTAAAAGAAAAAAACAAACACAGAACAAAAAGAAAAAGAAGGAAAGGAAAAATCAAAAAGACTTCTTTTTTTTGTTTTTTCTTTTTTTCCCTCTCTTCTTCCTCCTCCTCTCTCCTCCTCTCGCAGAAACATATATATATATATATATATATATATATATTTTCTTTCTTTCTTTCCTCCTTTCTTTTTCCCTTACCTTCTTTTTATTCACTTCACCTTTTCCCTCATTCCCGCCATCAGCTATGACCCTTTACCGCTTGTGTCATTATTGGAGAAGCCGGAAAGGCGGCATTTTTGCTTCCCGTGAAGTTACTGAAGGCATGACCGCCACCACCACCGCTGCCAGGTATTGTTGTGCTGTTGGGGGTCCCTGCTGACGAGGAATCTTCACAGAGCCCATAAAGCACGCCATTGTTTGCTACAGGTATATTGGAGTTAAAACAGTCACGCAGCAATTTAAAATAACAATGGCCCGTCAGCAACGAGTCGCTGCCCGCCTGATGAGCCATGCCGAAACGCCGCACGCGGAGGCTATCGGCAAGGTGATCTAATCCCAATGAGTGCGTTAACTCGGTGGAACGCAAGAGATATTTGATATCATACACGCACGGGAAAAGGGCATGGAAGGTTTGTAGGAAATCCTCCTCCTTTTCTGGTAGGTCTTTTCCACCCACTACTTTGATCAGGTATCCAAAGTCGTAACCGGCGTGGAAGGCCAACCAGCGAATGTCGGGATTTAACACGAGTCCGCTGGAGATGAGCAGCTCTGCGAAGTGCGTCACCTCCACGCCATACTCGGAGAAGTAATCGAAGTTAATGCCACCATGACACAACAACTGAATACTATCCTGCGCGTACACATCCTCTGTGAGGCAGAAGCGGAAGTTGAACTGCCACGTGCAGCAGTTCTCGGGAACCTCGCCCTTCTCATTGAGAAGTGTAATGCCTAGCTGAATCATCTTCAGTAAATTCACATTGCACCGCAGCGTTTGGTAATAGAACTCGTGCGTGGATTTGAAGTTACCGACAGGTTTCGCTACTACACCGGGAAACTCAGTATCCATAGCCACAAATGGGTAGTCTTTGATAAGCGAACGGATTATACCAAACTCCTGCTCTAAGTTATCCTCCCACACATCGCGAATCATTGGTGATTTACTAAGTGATGGAATGAGGGAAACATTTCCCGCCTTAAGAGCAGCCGATGGAAAACGTTGATGGGGTTGAGGTTGCGGTTGCGGTTGCTGCTGTGCGTAGGCTCCATAATGTGTCCCGCCACCATACTGCATCATTTTCCCGTTTCCCGTTTCCACTTTCCCTCCTTTTTACCTTATAAGTTATTTGTAGTGGTAGTGATATATATATATATATATATATATAGATTTATTTATTTATTTTTTTTCGTTTTGTTATTATTTAAAATGAAACAAACAAAAAAACAAACAACAACAAAAAAATTCGTTCCTTTTCTTTTTGTTTCGTTACTACCTTCTGCAACTTTTCCTTCACCACGGAAGGTGGATTTAGTGTGTTTGGACGCTTAAACTCCTTTCAGTGACTGCGGAACAAATAAGCAAAAACAAAAACAATACCAATAAAAATAGAAGAAGATTGAAGTGAAGGAGAAAAAGACAAACAAATAAGAGAAGCACAGTGCGCCATAAGAAGATGGAATAATAACAGATAAGATATTAAATGGAGGTGTCGCCCGTATGAAAGTGAGAGAAAATTTACGTCAAATGAACCGCACGAACCAAAGATGTCGCGCCACACGAGTGCACAACCAAGAGAAGCGCCGAAAAGTTTGTACGCATACACCGCTGTGCATGACCGTATAGATGTGTAACACACGCCTAAAAAAATTGCTTCAGAGTTTACCCTCATTCCTCATAAGGGAACATGCACATGCACATAAATGTATATAAAAATATATAAATGTATATATGTGTGATTGTGACGACATTGAGGGGAAGAGAAAGGAACCGTGCAGATGCATCAAGTTAGCGAATCGGGTAGCTCAATGCAACAGAGGGAAAATAACATTTACTACATCGAACATCACCAACCTCGCAACATGCAGCGCCTCCGCTCTTCCAAACCCATAGACCAACTGCATCCTCCCACGCCTTCCTTCTCTCTTTTTTTTTTTTTCATTATGCCGTGTTTGAGCTGCTGCCACTTGGGTGTGAAGACGCCAAATCATGCGGCAGCATCACCGCAAAATAATACAACAGCCTCCAAAATATTTCTCTCTTTTTTTTTTTTGCACATACACTCAGAATGTGCCATCTGGATTGACCCATGCCATTTCCGCTCGCTCCAATCTTTTGGCCTCCTGCAACTCCTCCATAATATTCAGCTGCGCCAGCTCACGCACGCCGACTGGAGTGTCACTTCGCATTAATTCCCACAGTTCCTTTTCTTTCCTTTGTATTGTCGCCGTGTGCATCGAGTCATGCGGGAGCGTCAGCGTTTTTGCTAACACATTTTCTTTATTTTTCACTCCTTTATTTCCATTTTTCCAATGCTTATGATATGCATCCCTGCGACTTGCCTGGTCCAATGCATTCACATCAAGTAGTAGTGAGCGGACAGACGCCTGCACAACGGCCCACCGGTCCTTCTCAATTATTTCTGAAGAATTCGATGGCGGAGATTCGGGCACGGGCGCGGGCACGTCGGCGCAAGCACTTCCGTCATCATCACCACCACAAACATCAGCGGAGTGATGGTTTCGTGCGGCGCGAGCAAACGCCATGAGCAACTCACTTGGATCATCCTCCCGTACTAGTGAGGAGACAAGTGTTGCAGCTACGGCAAAACTGTCATCGTGCCTTGTCCGTTGCGCAACACACTGCAAAACCAATTCCTGTTCTTCTTCACTAAATGTCGTGTGTGGCAGATCACGAAACTCAGGAAGCAGCTCATTTTTCCTTGCGCGAAGTAACACATACAATAAGTGCCCTACAGTCCCATCTTGTGCCAGGAAGTGTGTCAGTGCCTTTACAGTTTTGGGTCCACACCGCATTCCCTTTTCCCTTGCAAACACCTCAACCGCAAGTACGAGAGTTCGCTCTGCCAGCGTTACGCCCAACGCGGCAGCTGCGCGGATCACCTCCCACTTCCGCACGTGGCTCAGCGTCAAAGCGTAGTAAACAAACATTCCATGTGCGGCTACTGCGTCACTCCTGTAGGCGGTGTGCAACCGATTACCTAAGCGCCGCTGAAGCAACAAACCCTTCGCTGAGTGCGGCACCGAGCCGTCTTCCACTTCAATGGGATTCAATGAGGGATGTTGCATCAGGGAGAACACCGTCACATCGAATGGTGCACTACAATCGGCCATGTATTTGGCGTATGTTAGGGCCTCATCAACTCTACCGCTAGCTGTACAGCAGTAAACCCATGCTGAGAGCACCTCCGGCGTCGTTTGTTGTTGTTGCTCCATGCGGCCGAAAAGCATTTGACATGTTGTGAAGTAGTCCGCATCCAAAGTGCAATGGTAGGCGGCCATGCAGAGCAACGTACGAAGCAATACCGAAGGCAGTGCAAACTGCTCCTCCGGTGGATTCTGCAGCGAAGCAAACGTACAACTCTTCATGAAATCCTCATAAATAACATGTGGAAGGGGCGCATCGCGCGCCCTCAGTACGGTGGGAAAGAGGAGGAATAAACTGTGCTCTGTGATGTATCTGAGAGCATCGTGGTAAGGAAGGTGCCCTATTATTGTTTCCAATGCCTCGTGGGTCGGAGCCCGCCACAATTCCTCCTTTTTGGGTAAATAAGTACTGTTTCGAACGAGAGGTTTGAGCGCCGGCAGATTCAGAAGCCATTTCTTGTTGAAAGTTCCACAACGCTCGGCGCTAAATCGAGGGGAATGTGGGAGATAATATGGTGGGTCAGGTAACTGTGTTCCATTAGCACTAAATGCACCGGCGCTATCACTATTGCTTGCGGAACTAATGCGGCAGCCTCTCACGGTGCTGTGAGGGCGGCGGAGGCGGCGTATTAACATTGAGGACCAACCAAATATCCTCTAACAACAAAGATTAAGGGAGAGAATAAGAAAAACAGGATGCAGCAAAAAAAAAAAAAAGGATGAAAAGACGCATTTGGGAAGGGCATGCAGAGCGAAATCATGCGGCACCACGGGGACCGGAAGCATATGTGTAGAATCAGCAGCGGCTGCCGGCACCTTGGCCGGTGTGCGCGTCCACAGCTTCTGTTCATTCTTTTCTTTTTTTTGTATGTTACAAGCGTATGTACATCCCACGGTGGGCACGCGTATATATATGCACCCAAGTATGAAGAGACAAACAAATGTATGTGCTTGCCCTCAAACTCCAACACCTTTTTTTTCTCGCCCTCTATCCCAACGTTTCAACTTTCTTTCCCTCTCACTGTTATTGTTCAATTAGCCGCAGAAAAAAGCTCTCCGTCATAATCTAAAACTAAGCGAAGATGAATGAATAACAACAATAGCCACGAGAGAAAATAAGCTGTACATGCGACAAATTATATGTTTAATACCATGCTTACTCATCTAAATTTCCGCCTTCCTCTCTTGTTCCTTGCACCTTTCTCTCTTTTTCCTTCTTTGTTTTTTTTTTTTTCAATTCTAATGATTAGTGTACATCCTGAACATCTCATATTCTATCACTTATGGGTGTATAGGCCGACCGCTCACCTTTCCAATAACCTTATATATCCATTGCATTTCTTCCGTGTCAATAATCAGCGTTCCCTCAGGCTGCGGCAGCCTTGCTGTGGGGGAAAATAGAACCTGCATAGTTGTTGCCGCATTTGCGTTTCGCTGCCCAATAATAAAAGGAGGAAGTACACCCTGCGGCACCCCCACTGAGAAATCACGTGAACTGTCAGGGGTAAAGTAGGCTGTAAAAGGAGAGGAATGCGGGTAGATGTTGTAAATATCAAATGTGATGGTGGAAACAGCGCGGAGGGTGGATTTGACGACCAGCGTATCATCAACATCAGCGCGGGAGGCTTCCAGAACAATAGAATAGCGCCAGACCGATTCCTTTTCGGCACGAACTACGAGATCCGCCATTGCAACAAAAGGGCGGAGAGGGACAAATCGTATATCCAACTTGAGCATCCCTTCAACCTCCACAGTAGGGTGCACTTTGAAGAAGAGACTGTTGCGAACCGCGCTGGCATACTGCTGCCCTCGTTCAAGATCCAGTGTTATAGTCACATTGTTCAAGTTGGCTGCCGTCATCCCTGGGGCGACCAACTCAACTGTTTCCTCCACTTTCTTCCGCGCTACACAACGGAACCGCAGCGGTTGATCGTGGCTGCGCCACTCCGCCAAACCCTTCAATGGGAAAACCCACGTCATGTCCTGCACTTCTTCCGACAAAAACTTCGGCTTCACCAAAACAGTGGCATTGTGCCGTCCTACAGTCTTGGGTTCGTACATCACCACTATAGAGGCTTCAGTCGCTGGTGCTATTGGCGTACCGGGAAGCGACTGTGCGGCAGCGGAATAGTAATTCATCTCTTCGCACTTGACCTCGACGTCCGGCATCATCGGAACGCTAAACGGGTTCTTGAACTTGAGCACAACGGAAACTCTTCCCAGAGCTTCGCAAACGCATTCCACCGGCGCAAACTCCGCAGGAGCGTGGCCTACACCCCGGCAGTGATAACACCACTCTGCTGAGTCGAGGTTGAGAAGTTTGATCATGGCCTCCTGGGGCCTTCCTATAGCTGTCGGTTTGTACACAATATCGATAGTTAACTCCGAGTATGGAGGAACCCTCGGGTTACTAGGCACAACCGAGAAGTTGTCGTGGTTGGTGTTGGTGACGCACAGCGGCAGCTCGTTCGGGGTATTGTTCGGGATTCGTACCTGCACCGTCTGCGGCACGCCGATTTCGCTTGAGAATGTCACTTCCTCCGGCGCCGCATCCTCAACCACAATGTCCAATTCGTACCAAAACTCCCCCACCTCTTTGTTGAAGAACGTCAGCCTCCCCGGGAACTTGCCAGTACATGAGGGAAGGAACAACAGTGAATACACAGATGGTTCACTCGGCTCCACCAAAATGGAGTTTTCTCCGAAGAGCCCTACGCCGTAACGCCCTACAGTGAAATCAATGGTTTTGTCCATGGGGTTTTGGATGCTCACGTAGGCTGTTACGGGCGTACGCGTGTCCGTGCAAATGTTGAGCGTACCTTCCTTCTCAGGAGCGCTTACAATTATGGTGATACCATACCACGCGAAGTGACCATTTGGAGCCCGGCACACAACCGTTCCGTTGAATGTTCCACCCATAAGAGGGTGAAGTATCAAGTCGTACTTTGCATTTGTGCCCCTCCGCACAAGCACTGTCGGCTTTCCTGTAGCGAATGGCAAGTCTGTTTCCACCGTATAGTTCCCATCCATGTTGTTGATATCGGGAATCGTCAGCGTCTCTATTCGTTTCTCGCGTGCCCTACACTCCACAGTAATTACATCCTCACAGAGCGGTTCCACGGATTCTCCATACAGCATGAAGGTTCGGCGCTCACCCGTCTCCCGATTATGGAGTGTGAGGGTTCCCGTGTCCGATGAAACCCATGCAGGGTTGTATCGAGAAGGTACTCACGGCTTTTGCCGCGTGGAATGCGGACCTCCTTCTGTCCACTGAAGCAGTCACCCTCGATAGTGGCTGTAATCAACCAACTTTCCTTCGTGTTGTTGACGATGGGCACGCGTTGCACAATAGATTGCCGTGCTGGGCATGAGAAACGCAAAATACTCTTCTCACCTACAGGAATACCCTTACCATGAAGAAGAATAGTCCGTACGTCATACTTCGATGCGAGAATAATATACCCATTGTAGTCACCAACGACTTTCGGGCAGAAGCTGAACTGCAGTTCCAGCATTTGGTCGCCGCGGGTGAAGAAAATACTTTCGGGACCTATGAAGAAGGGACTGGGTCCAACAAAAGACTCGTTCACGAATGTGACACTGTAGGGAATATTGGTGAGCTCCGGCATTGATGGCCCCTTAACAACTCGCGAGCTTGGAAACCGGTTGCAATCCTCCACTGTGTTCATCATACGCTCGAACTGTTGATTGTGCAATTTCAGCATGACTGTGTTGTTACACGCTTCACCCACCTCCGCTCGCGTAACAAACTTTTCTATTGGTTTCGGTGGTATACACGTGCCAATGAGCACGATAGAGAACTCACCCAGCTGAACATCGTGGAAGGTTACCTGTGCTTCGTACTGACCACGGGCGCACGGAGCAAACTGCACGCTCACTTTAGTAGGTTCCCCCACGTTGAATGACACAACACCGGCCGATATGTAAAAGGCACCCTGTCGCAGTTTGCCAAACTCTCCTTCAGAATATCCTCCATCGTTTTTGTATTCCTGTGACAGTCGTAAAGTTGCCACATAGTTCTGTGCGAATGGGTTTTCAACGCATATTTCTTGATGCACCACTGTATAGAGTGGCGCCTGCAGGTGGACTGTACGCAGAGGCTCCTCACTTGGCAGGGCGACGAGATGAAATACGAACGGCATCCGTTCCTTCACCAGGTTCTGGGCACTGTCAACAAGTACGCATTCCCCTTCCAGTCGTCGGTTAAAGCGAAGAGTCACCTCCAGCTGTAATTGGAAGGTTCCCCCTGGGTCCACGGTGAATTCCCTCGGAACCGCACGGAAAGAACAGTTGCTCATTTCCACGGTGTATACACGGACCGTGTTTGAAGTGTTCTTCACTTCAATAGTGTGAGTGGCAGGTGAAAGGAGTTTCCCCTTCAACACGATTGTTCCCGTGGGAATGAAGCGCGGAAGGTAGTGAAAGAGTGTTGAGAGCAGCAACAACCAATCCAGCGGGCCATACTGCAGTATCTGCTCAACGCTGCTAAAGGATGACGGGAACCCCACGTACACCAGTGCATTGGTTAGCAGACTGATATTGTTCTCTAGGTCACTTTGCGTCACGGTCTCTGGAACAAACCTATCAGCTGACACGTACGCCGCTGCAGAGGGTACAAAGACAAATATACACGCGGCCACCGCGACACAATCCCTCAGGTCTTCAAACCGCCGGATAGGAGCCCGGGTGTCCTTTAGCATACCCTTTTTGATGCACTGGCGTAGGTTGTACGTTGCCCAGTAAAGTAAGATGTTTTCCATACCGCTAAATACGTTGCTACCGTAAATAGCCGTGGACAAAGACCCCGCCTGCAACTCCTCTACTGGCATATACTTGCCAAGCGAGGGGTATTGAGCCAGCATGCTGTCTATCCGCAGTTTGGCAAAGTAAACAACCCGAATGAATTGCAGCACGACCACCGTCCAGCAGTGTGTAGACCGCTCCGTGAAGTTCGCTAAGGGAATAGCCTCCGCATTTACCTCTTTTTGGTGGCGACAATATGCCTCATATGTCATCAGGTAGATTATCTGTACTTCACTTAGGCACCCACCGTTAAGCTTGAGGAGCGACATTAACGACTCGAGTGTAACAAGTGTTCTGCTAGTCGTGCTTTCGGATGAATCTGGAGCCCGAGATTGCTTCTTTACGCCCATTCGACGCGCTGCATCCAGAAGTAGTCGTCCATCGGATAGCTGTAACGCAGTGACGAGGTTCGCGACGGGCTCAAGGAACACGTTATAATTCAGCCACAACCGCAGACTTTCCTCACAACGAACGTAAAATTCAGGTGCGATGGGCTCCAGGTACCGTGGTGGAATGGGCTTCACTGAATTAGACCTCACATACTGTGTCTCCCCGCCAACTTTGCGCACCTTGTGGCCGCCGCCGTCAGCAGCAAGCTGCCAGCTGTCTATCTCTCGGTAAATTAACGGCTCCTTCCACTCTTCATCACCACGAGATGATGCAATCTTTGAAATATTGGCATTCTGAATAACGTATGGGGCATTGGTGAGGAAAGAGTTTATGGCGGCTCCCCTGAAGGGCAGGGTCAACGTCTCCCCCTTGTTTGACGAGAACTTGATGGACGACACGGCAGAAACCGGCCACTGACTACAGAACTCAATCTCTACGGGGATGCGTCCCATCAGCCCGGTGGAAGTACCGTTGGGGAACGTGATGGTGAGCGGCCCGGAGTCTATTGTGTGGTACGACAAATTGATGTGATCGAAACCATCGTTCGTAATGATAATACGCCTCCGAACGGTTATGTTCAGGGGGATGGGTGGAAAAGCAAGCTCCTCCACGTCGCACAGGAGACGGGGCAACGCTGCAAACCCACTCATTGATAAATCTGCACAATGCCGAAGTAAATCACCATCCACATAAATACCGTAGAGCTCGCGCCAGTTACCCACACCATCAGGTACGAAAGTCACGCTCACCTGCTCGCTCGCATGCGGTGCCAGCACGCCACCGCTGATACTCATGACAAATGAGCTAACTCTGCTGCTGACGGGGCTCAGTGGGGTTCGGCCCTCAGCTGTGGGAGAGTCTTCATTGTTTCGTATCGGTTGCAGCCTCCAGTGGACACTCACACTCGACGTGTTCTTAATTGTCACTGTTGCAGGAACGGAGGGACTGTCCACCACAGTACAAGGGAATTTCAAAAAGCGGGGAGTGACGGTCACCCTTGATTGCAACGCCTGCGCAATGATCACCAACGGCACCAGTGGGTTTTTAATATCTGTGCCCACATGCCTCCACGACACAAAGAAACGCCCACCATCCTCTGCGGTTGATACGGGCCGGTAGACGAACAAAACACCTAATTCGCTGCAAGGTGGAATGATTATAGAGGCCATGCCGGGCTCTCGCTCACCTGGCCCACACCACTGCAACATTGTCGGGGGATCTGTTGAATTGTTGTTTGTAACGGCGGCGTCGTGGATTGCCGCACTGTCCACATCGGCAGCGCACTCAACTGCAAACTCCATATGTTGTCGCAAGTCAACGAGGATAACACCGTCAACATCGCTTGTGTTTTTGAAACGTACCGGGAGGGCCTTTTCAGTGCCGATGTACACCATACCAAAGTCGAGGATGGCCTCTGTATTTTGCCGGTGTGGCGTAATGACTTCTAAAAGTGCGGCACAAACATCCACAGAAACTGTCAACTTCAGTGGCTTCTTTATTCCACGCACGCAGCAGTTCATCACGGTACGTAGGGCCTCAGGTTTTTCATGATACACCAAGAGCGAGATTTCCTCTGACTCGCGGGGCCCAACACGGCCACTCTCCGGGGAGACAGTCAACCAGCTTGGTACACCGTCAAAGGTAAAGAAGGCGACGTTCTTCCCTTTATTGTGTAGTGTGATGCTCGCACGTGTTCCCCTCCCCGCAGGGACTTTTTGCAGCTCAATGAGGGCCTCTGTTGCGGAATGGTGCTTGTTCCAATCTTTCTTCCCCTGTGGGGAGACCACTGGTGTACCACCGGCAGTTGTGCATTTTCCCCATGCACAAGAAGTGACTGGGACGGCACCTGTGATGTTAAGTGTCTTCACTCCGTCGGAACGCTCCACCTGCAGCCTCGCGCACGCGCTGGCGGTGATAATGCCGTATGGAGGACTGAAAGACACATAAGCCGTTACTTTGCTCATTGGTGGAATCGTGCCGCTCATAGGTTCGATGGCAAATGGACCGCTACCACTACCTTTCCCGCTGCCGGTGCCCGCATTATTCAACTGCAGGGCCCACGAGTACACAGCTTCGCTGTTACCATTATTGGAAAGTACGACTGTAGAGCGGGCCACAGGCTCCTCGCTAAAGTTTGAGAAGTGGAGAACCATCTCCTCGCGCGAAAGCGAAACCTCAACAGGAACAGAATCAGCTTGCATTGTAAAGCGGAGCAGGTGCCTACCATTGATCGTTATTTGCATCACCTGCTGAAGTACCTGAACCACTTGACTACGGAACGTTACATCAAAAACTGCAGAGCGACCGGGGGGGATCACTTGTGCCTGCGGTGAGAATGACAAATGCTCTTCATCGGTTGGCATCGTGGCTAGCACCGCGGCGCTGGTGGCGTTGTACAAAAAGAACGGTTTTGTGGCGGTGGAGCCGACCGTTACTCGATGGAATTCCAGGACCTTGACTGGTGCAACAATGCGCAACAGTTCCATGGGCTGAAGCTCCCGCTTGCAGTCGCGACGCTCTGCCGCGTTGCTTGGCGCTTCCTTATAAACTTTCCGTATAAGTGTCTTCACGTCTAGCGTTACAAGTGGGAGATGATCCCCTGCACCCAGTCCACCCATCTCACCCGCCGAACGCGACCTTCCAATAGGAGCCACGAGTTCTGGCTCTATCGGGCGCAATCCCTCAGCAGGAACCATGCCAAGGTCCACATCGTCCAGATTGGAGTATGTTTCAGGCGGCGCAGCGGCGACATGCGGTTCCGCTACAGGCTCAATGGCCTTCATGGTACGTTCAAAGTCCTGAGGGAGTTTGTCAATGCCACCGATACGCTTTTGCTGCGGTACAATTTTGGTTGCGACACCCACCACCGTCAGCGGGGTGGTCTCCGTGTTGTTGAATACCACGTTGAAGCGCTCACTAAAGTTGCCAAGACGCCGTGGATGGAACGTCAACCGAACAGGGACGCTCTTCGCAGCACTCACGTTGCCTTCGTCAGGAGAAATATGAAAGTGAGCAATCCGAGGGAATTTAAAGTACAGCGGAGCGTCCTTGTGACCATTGTGAACTTGCAACACGAAGTCCCGGTAGTCATTCATTGCACATTCTCCGAAGTCGACAACGGTTTGCGATAGCCATGCCACAGTTGTCGTGGACGTTCCAGTAGCGCGCAATGTGTGAGTGTGTTCCGTTTCCACGAATAGTAGTGAGTACAACCACTCAAATGTTTCATTTACAGCAGTTTGTTGGTCTCGACGACACGTCCAACCCGTTGCTTTCTCCTTTGACCTCATTGGGGCAAATATGGCGGTTACGTGTTTCTTTTCCCGCGGCCCCAGTCTTCCTTGTTGCGGGACGAAGCTAAACGGCGGGATATCCTCCGTGTTCCCATCGCTCAATAGCTGGAAAGCAAAGCTCACAGACTGCCTACTATCATTTCTCACAATAAGTTCCATCGTTCGCTTTGCACCGACATATGTCTTGGGGAACATCAGTGAGTGCAACTCTTCGCCTGTGTTCGCATTCAGTAATGTTCCCCTACAGTCTATAACCTCCACTGTTACCGTTACCGTACGGGTCTTAGCCTCACCGTCGACAGTTACAGTGAGAGGAAACTTGTGGCGGCCGACTAACGGGCTCAGTAACTCAACCATTACATTTCCTTCGCTGAAGGGCCCAACATCGCAGTTCGCCGTCCGGACCCGGAGGGCAGAAGCTGCAGACTCACCTTCAGGAACAATATGTACACGCGCCACACGGCGACCGGGGTTGCGAATGGCCAGTGATTGAACTATTCCGCGTGTGTTACGCTCCACAGTACCGAAATCCAATGTAAGGGGAAACTCCACATCGGGGAAACACTTCGCGACAAGTGGAATTGTGATGGATTCTTTATCAGTAAACACAACAAAGCTATCTTCATAATCCTGTGATGTATGCGTAAAGAACTCAGCCTCGATCACATGTGTGAGTCCGGGTGCAAGCCGTACAGAGTCGGTTTTAATACGAAATACGGTTTGATTGTTTGGATGGGTGAAGCGAAGTGCACATATTTCGCGCGACAGATTCCGCACTGTGAAGGGAATGACATATACAGTATCCACGTCGAAATTCGCATAGTATCCCTGCGTTGGATGAACATGAATAGATCCTTCTGATGAATTGGAGGTGAGAGTCTGTACGGTATGGCTAATTTGTTTGCGCGGAGTAACCCCATTGGACTTTTTTGTGTCACTAACCGGCTCTTCCGTTGCCATGATGTTTCAAAATAGGATTTTCCACGCACCGACTAATTTTCCCTCTCCTTTTTTTCTTCAAAATAAAAAAAAATAAAAAAATTTTTCCTTAGAGCACCTTCTGTTTTTTGAGCTTTTTTCTTTTTTTTGCCACACCCCAGAGACAAACAAACCCGAATATATTTCCTCTTTGTTACCCTTTGGTGACTTGTGTTCGCTTTTCACTCTACAAATATACACTTTTTTTTTTTTTTTTGTGTGTGTGTGTGGATTCCTTCTTATATATTGTCAGTGTTATTTTAATTCTCCTTTCCCTTCAAGTGGGCGTGCAGGACCTCTCCCGTTAGTGAAGTCCTCCTCACCACCACTTGAAAGCACAGATAACAACCGTAATTGGAGGAGGATAAAGAGGGAGAAAAAATAAAAAAAAAGAAAAAAAGAATTATTTTGAAGCCATATAAGGGTGAACTCCAACCGGATTTGATCCAGCTTCACAGAAGTTATGAAAATCTTAAAGGAAAAACAACAACAACAACAACAACAACAACAACAACAACAACAACAACAACAACATTAAAGGATCGGAATTGGGGTTGCGATGACAACGCCAGTAACCAAGCAAAGGTTACCGCACAAAGAAGAGAGAAGGGAAGAGGAAGGTGGCGTGTGTGCGAGCAAGAAAACTTCTTTCTTATTGTCCTCCTGTCCTCTTTCTTTTTAGTTGTTAATTTTTAGTCTTATCATTATTGTTACTCGGAACGCCTGTTACTTTTCTCTCCCATTCTCGCACAAATGGGAAATGTCCAAACACATCGTCACACCTTACCGCTATTACCTATTCGCTTAAGTTTTGTCCCTCTTCAACATGCAAGAAGGAAAAGAAAGGGTCAGAGCTATAATTCTCGCTCAAAACACATTCCTTAATGTAACACCTTTCTTTTTTTTTTTTTTGCTTTCTTTCTTTTCTTTCTTTTTTTTTTTTTGCAAGGGTCTCAACATAAATGTTTCTCCATTCATTTGCAGCTCACTTGCATTCTTTTCCCCTACTTTTTTCCTTCCTTCCTTCCTTCTTTCCTGTACTCACTGCTGAAAGCTGCTCCTTTTTTTTTTCCTTTTTCTTTTTGTGATTTCCATATCCTTCATACCGTGTTCTGTTTCAACCATCAAACACACATCGAAATGCAAAAGGCAGTAAACAAAACATTTTTTTTTTGTTGTTCGTTTTTCCCCCCCCCCCGCCAATTTATCGGCAGCGCAGCGGAAAGACATCAATTTGAATATCCCGCGATGTTGTGATCGCATGCGCCACGCGGTCCCTAATCATTGCCTCCTTTCGGCGACTTTCATCAGTGCGTGGGGGGGCGAGGTGTGCGGTAATGGTGCCGAGGGATGGTGCCGCCGTGACAAGAGCCCACCGCGCATAACTTGTGAGTACTGCAATGCAATCCACAATTGTGAGTTCCGCTTCCACTTCTTCACGAGTAACCGCATTGCCATCCTGGCGGTTGTGGTTTGCAGCTTGTCTAAAACTATCGCTTTTGCCCGCGACAGTACATGAGGAATTGGGTGTGAGGGCTGTCATAAGTGTAATATCTGCTACCGCACACAGCACTTCAACAGCACCGAGTGCACCAGCGGAAAGGGCGTCTAGAGCTGAGTTTAACAGCGCTGCACCAAAGAGTTTAGCCTCTCGCCTAGCATTGCTTTTGTAGTTGCCGTCTCCACTTTTGTTGAAATGAGATCGTGTGGGACTGCCCCACTCGAGTAGTCGCAAACCTCCAGCAGCAAGCGCCGGCTTCACAGCAAGCAGTGCGGCGACGCTCAGACGAACACTCGGGTTTTCCACGTGCAAGGCACGTAAAATAGTGACAGGATGAAGGGATTGAGCGATGGCAATGTAACGCAGCAGTTGCTTGTAGTACACCTTCATTTTTGAATTCGCTTGAATGCTATCGAGGACATCGTGATTGTACACCCCATTCTTCTGCGATACGTAACGGCAGTCACGGACGATGAGGGTGGGCGGTCCCTCTACGGCACCCTGTAAGAAATTTATCACGTCACGCAGCTCCTGCTGGTGCTCTTCTTCCTCACTTTCATCCACTTTCCGTTGCTGCTGCTTCAGTAACCATGCACAAAGCGATTCTTCACCTCCAGTTTGGGTATGCCCGCTAAATGTAACGGAATCTTTGCTTGACTTGGCTCCTCCCTTGTTTGCGCTATCATCAGTGCACACCATCGCGACCGCCTTTCCATACAACACACATACCGTAGACCCCACGGCTGTGAGACATGTGTGGACATCTTCTCCTTCTCCTTCTTCCTCTTCCTTTTTCTTTTTCTTCTGGTCATCATGGTTGCCATTTCCACTTGCTTGTCGTCCCTTCAGGGAGGGCAAACGCACTTCGCGGCCGGCGTCGGCTGCCATTAAATTTTTAATTATAAGCGCACCATCTTCGTTAGCGGTGGTGAGGGCCCACGCTTCTCCAGCGGTAGTGTACGTCAAGTCCGTTGCTTTTGGTGGAACCGTTATGTTTTCTGCAGTAAGGGACATGGACTCTAGGGAAAGTGCCAAGGTGGTGCCACTTGTCTTTCCCTTCTTACCTTTGAAAACAACAATCAACTGCCGCAGCGACCAATTAAAGGCGCAACAGAAAAACTTTCCTGCATCTGGTGAGACTTTCAAGCCCCCAACTTTGGTACGCTTCAGTTGCACAGCTCGTGTGTCGGAGACCGCCAACAAAACCGCCTCCAGCTTCCGTTCCTTCCTGTCAAATGAGGCCACGCAAATGTAGCGGTCGCCTTCATCTACAATACTTGTTGGGTGAGATGCTCCCATGAAATACCACAAATTATCAGCGCTAACATCGTTTGACGGCGTTGTCGTCGATATCGATTTTCCCTGTGGGAGTGCTGTGCGACCGATAAGCGGCAATTTCTCCTCCCCGGGATTACTTGCCGGATCAAGGGCAAAAAACAATGCCTCTGCACCGGTGCGGACTACCAACGTTGTGCCGAAGAATACCGCCATTTCTTCAATACCATCCAAACCCTTTACAGCGGGGTCAAAAACACTTTCCTCACCCTTTTTTCCCTTTTTTGTTTTGCCATCAACACGTTTTTGTTGAGGCATGTCACCGAAATTGCAACTGCGGAAGCGTACGAGCCCCGATTGCTCGTAAAACACACCACAACGCTCCAGTGAGGCTCCAGGCGGGTGCCATGGCGCACAACAGCCCCAATGGGAGGACAACTCAACACTATGAAAACCTTTAGGTGCCGTTGCCGTTGCCGCGTTAAATAATTGCGAGAGCGAAAAGAAATAAATGGCACTCGGACCATACGCCGCCATCACAGCAGCGTCTAGCGGTAAAAGACACTCACATGTTGTGGGTAGTTGTAACAACTCCATCATGTGTCGCTTCACTTAATAGGTGACAATATACATTTTATTTATATTTGTGTAGATTCATGTGCGATGGAGTTGTTGTTTTTTTTTTTTTTAAAGAAAAAAGAGTGAAAAGAGGAAAGGAAGAGTTTGTAGTGTATGGGAAAAGTAGAGGAGAATGGAAAAAAAAAACACGGAGAACATAAAGCAACATAATACCATATGTAAGCCCACACATTACCATCGCGCAAGGTTCAAGTATTGGAGGGAGGGGGGGGGGGGGAGGGAAACAAAAAAAGCAGGTGCACGGGAAAACCAAACCAAACCAAATCAAACCAAATCAAAAAAAAAAACACCCCAAAACGAAAAATGTTGATAATCGTGGCGACTGGACGGAAGAAGCGAAACCAAAGCGCACATGCACACACAAAAGGAAAAAAAAATACGTAAACAAACGTTGATTTTACTTACTCCGTGTTTTATCTTTATCTTTTCTTCTTTTTTTTTTTCAAAAAAAAAAGCAAATACGAAAAGGGGAAAGTAAAATGTGCTCGTTGGAGTAACATTGACAACAGCACTAACAAATAGGAGGAAAAGATATGATAATAAAGAGGGAGGGGGAAAAAACAAACAAACAGGAATTCTCACTTGTTACTTAATAATTATCTTCATTATTACTTTCTGTTCTCTTTGTCTCTCTTCATGCCTATCTCTTCTTTCCTTATTCCTGCGACCGTCTGTCTACTTCACTATTAAAAAGTTTTCTCTTCTTTTCTTTTTTTTTTTTCCCCCCTCCTGTTCCCATTCCCATCTTGTCTTCATTTGCCATTGCTTCTTTCTTTCTTTCGCTTCTTTTATTTTTTTTCTTCTTTCGTTGAATTGTTCGTCCGCATATGTTGCTGGCGCCACCTTGCTGTTAGTTTCAGTTTTGGTTTCTCCCAAATTAAATCCCGTGCGCCTTAAAACTTTTTCCTCATCCATTCTTTTTTTCCCTTTTTCCCTTTTTCTCTTTTTTTTTTTTTAAAAAAATAAAAACTTCTATCGTGCCAACACAAAGTACATATGATTATATTTACACAAATATTGACAACTACAAAATGCCAAATGAGCAACAAAACACAGAAAGAAACTCACAAGCGGGGAGGGGGAGGGGCGCACGGCTCATTTTTCTCACTTTTTTTTTTAAAAAAAAAAGAAAAATTATTATTATTATTATTATTATTTTGTGTTCAGCTCGCAATGACAATGATAATCATGACGATGCTCACCATAATAATGTTTTAAATTACAATAACAATAGCAGTAACGGTACCATTGTTAATGTAATTGTTTCTGTTTCTCATCGTATCGCCTGACATGATGAAGGGCGTGAAATAATCACAACTCAAAAAGGGATCAAAATCAAATATTTAAAGCAATAAACCACCAACCACCAACCCCAATAATAATAATAATAATAATAATAATAATGTGCGTGCATATAAGTATGAATTGTAAGTGTGTGAAATATGTAATTGTGATTACTGTCATTTGGTTTCCACCTGTCTTTCATATAATAATAATAATAATGATGGTAATAATAATAATTATTACCATCATTATTATTATTATTATCAAATATTTTCTGTTCCCGTTTCCCTTCCACCACAATACAAAAGATTATGGCAGAAAAATCAAAAAGAAAGAAAAAAAAAGAAAGAAAGAAAAAGAAGGAAAACTTAAGTGTAAATGGATAAGTAAGTAAGTAAGAAGGAAAAAAAAGAAAGAAAAGAAAAAAAAAAAGAAAGAACTCGACAAGACAAGAAGACAGAAAAAGAATGAAAAAACAAAAAAAGGAATATTCAAAACCATCCGGAGAATCCGATGGACGCTTCGCAGAAAACGAACAAGAAGAAAAGAACAAAAAGAAAAAGGGGAGGGGGAAAAAAAACAAAGAACAATGCACAAATAAGAAACCAAAAATAAAAAAATTACAAAAAAAAAAGAAACCGAATACCCCCACGTGAAGTTGAGGGATTTAAAACTAAAATACACACAGCCATACGCATAAAAAAAAAAGAAAAGAAAAGAAAGGAAAGAAAAAAATGGAATCAGCACAAAAATAAATTCAACAACAACAGCAGCAAAAACGCTAAGAAATGTTCGCACAAACATAAACAAAAACATAAACATTTATAAAAATATATAAATAAATGTGTGTATTTTGTTGTTATGAAAGGCCAGCACCGCCACTTCATAATTTTCACGCCGCTGACGAGGCACAAAATACAACAAATTTGCGCTCCCGACTTTCTTTTTCTTTTTTTTCTTTTTAAAAAAAGAACTTAAACTTGTCTTTAATTTTTTTCTCTCTCTCTCTCTCTCTCTCTGTCATTGTTCCACACACATATTTTCTTCTCT
Source organism: Trypanosoma brucei gambiense DAL972 (assembly GCF_000210295.1). Taxonomy (NCBI): domain Eukaryota; phylum Euglenozoa; class Kinetoplastea; order Trypanosomatida; family Trypanosomatidae; genus Trypanosoma; species Trypanosoma brucei. The sequence continues at coordinate 72,991 of NC_026739.1, forward strand.
TTTCCCTTTTTTAAATTTAATTTTCCCACATCCCGAAGATAAACACAACACAACACAACAAACAAATGCATATGATTTCATTCATCACTGCAGTTGTTTATTTTTATTTTATTTTCCACTCGTAATGGTGCGCATCCAATGAAGTTTCCCCTTCTTTTTTCTCTTCTCTTTTCTTTTTTTTTGTTTGTTTGTTTCCCCCCTTCAGAACAGTAATAATAGTAATAATAATAAAGGGGAAGAAGTAATAAAATAAATGGCAGCAGAAACGAGATTCGTAACAAAACCACCACCACCACCACCTCCACTTCGAAGTAAAATGAAATGATTATGTTCTTGGAGACACGGAAAACAGAAAAAAAAGAAAAAAAAGAAAAAAAAAGAAGTTGAAGTGTGACATGACATGACATGACGTGACGGCGAGTGTGTTTTATATATTTTTTAAATTTTATTTTATTTCATTCACTTTTTAGTAATTTTATTTGTGTTGTTTGCTTTCTTTTTATTTTTTTCTTTCAAGAGAAAAAAAAAGTGTTTTGTGAGTGAAGGAAAAAAAAAAGAAAAAAAAAGGAGGGGTGTGTGGGAGAGTTGGAAATTAAAAAACAAGCACAAAAATAAAAGAGTAATTTAAAAAAAAACAAAATCATATGTTTTTGTTTTATTTGGTTCTGCATGTTGTTGTTGCCCTCACTTGACTTTTGATTTTTTTTTTCCTTTTAAAAATATAATTTCCTTCGCTTTTTGTGCTTCTTTCCCCCCTTTTTTTCCCACCCACTCCTCAATTTAATAATTTAATTTGCCTTCACCCAACGACACGAAACGAAAGAAAATATATATATATTTTTTAAAAAAGCACAAAAACAACAATAAAATTAAATAAAAGATGAAAGCAAGAATAAAACACACACACGCACATGCACACACAAACACACAAACAAAAAGGAAACAAAAAGGAAGAAGGATTAGTCGTAGGAAAATATAAATATAAATAATTTTTATATAATTTCATGTAAAGGTATGATGAGACCGAGCATTTCAAACAAAACAAAAAACAAAGCTCTATTCTCTCTTCTTTTTTTTTTTAAAAATTATTTCATTTTATTTTCCCATTGAACAAAATAAAACAACAAAAGTAAATTAAATACAAAAACAAAATAAAACGAAGCTAAACGAAATGAAACGGAAAGGACAACGATGAAGAGATATGGAATGAGGAGGGAAGGAGGGATTAGTGTAAAACAAAGTAACAAACAAACAAACAAACAACAAAAAAGAAAAAAAAAAAAAGGACAAAATCAAATAAAACAAAAAAGAGGGGGAAAAAGATACGATCAATTGCAAAACGGACGAGCAAATACAAGATAGAAGAGAGAAAGAAAAAGAAACAAAACTAAACAAATTTTCTTTCTTCTTTCTTCTTCTTAAAACACACACACACACACATATATATATATAAACATATAAATATATATAAACATATATACAAAAATATGCAACAAGAACAATAAAGAATGCGTAAAATGGAAAAACGCCCTTCACACATCTCAATGCATATCAGTAGAAGCTCTCACAATCATGTAAGTATATGTGAACATAAATAAATATGTTTATATATAATAAAGATGTGTGTGTATATGTGTATGTGCATGCGCATGTGTGCGGAGATAAGCTCGCGATTCCCAATCGTGGCTTGAAGAAACTGAAAGTATAGGAAGAAGTAAACGCAAAAAAAAAGTAAAAACGAAAACAACAACACCACCACCAACAAAAAATGCCATTGGGGAATTAAAATAATTCACGCGACAACGAGTAATTGAATGGCCACGACACGACACGACAAGACAAGAGGAGAAAAAGGATAAACTTAACAGAGAAAAAGAAGGGGGAGGGGGAAAAAAAAAGAAAAGAAAAGAAAAAAAAGAAAAAACAACAACAGCGTTACGACAAAATCATCATCAAAGGGGAAGGAAGGCATTGACCGCGTGCATACAAACGCGTACACACATATATATATATATATATATATATGCATGTGTATGTGTGATCTTTGTTTGTGCTTCCTTTGAAAAGGCTAAATAAATAAACATTTGAGTGGGTTGTCTCTTTTTCCTTTTTCTCTCTTTCTCTTTTACTTTTACCCCCTTCTTCCCTCTTTTGTATGTGGGATTTCTTACAGCAATGCTGCGAAATATAAGTTCCTTTCAACTACTTCCCGTTATCATAAGTCCTTTCCCTTTCGATTAATCAGTAAGTCACATATACATATATAAAAGGTGCATGCACAAAGTCATTCACACTTGCTTTTTTTCTTTTCTTTCCTCTTGTGTCGTTTCTCTCTCTCTCTCTCTTTCTCTATTTCTCCTTTTTTTTTTCGTTTTTCGCTTCCCCTTCTCCCACAAAAGCGTGTGAAAACAAAAACAAACAGTTTACCACCGCCATCATCGTTAGCGGCATTGACATTTAGAGAATTATTACTTTTATTATGGTAAATTTGGCCATACAAATAAGTGCACGTTTATGCATATATATATATATAAGGCGGTAGATTAGGAGGAGGCACCAATTGATACATGCAGCAGACATAAATAAATATATACAAACAACCACAATCATATACACACATATATACATATATGTATACATGTATACGTGCATTAAAAACCACAATCATGAAACAAAAAGTAGAGAATATAAGGGGGAGAAAGGGGTAACGACACTAGACGTGATGATGATAATAATAATTAGTGTGCATCAAGGAGGGCATGGAAGAAGTGGGGGCAGAAGTATTTGTGTACATGTACGTGTGCATACGTTATATAAATATAAATATATATATACATATGCATGCATGCATGTAATGGGAATTGAATAATAGTAACAAGAAAAAAAGATAACTACTGTGCGGAAGCAACAAATGTACAAACGTACTGCCACACATATACGCACACATACATGTACAAAACTGTGCATTTCCCCTTTCTTGCACCTCCGTCTTTGGCATGTTGCCATTACTATTGTTATTGACATACGCCTCAGTGAACATTTGCCGGCCCCTTTCACTCTTTTAAAATAACGTAAAAGAAAAAAGGAAGCCCCCTCCATTTCTTTCTTTCTTTCTTTCTCTGTGTTTCATCTGACTTGCACTTCGAGACATATTTCCATCTACTAGGATATATGAATGTACTGCACCGGAAGTGTACGTAATGGTGATATCCACACATAAGGGACTCTCAACGCCGCCTCTCTCCACCTTCCCCACACCTCCATTAGTTGCGTTTCTGATAATCCTTCTTGCCTAATATATCAGGCGTTTATGATTACTATTATCATCATCATCATCGTCACCAATACATTTTCTTTCTTTTGCCCTACATTTTCTGTATCACATGGATCTACCCCCCTCTTTTCTTTCCCTTCTTCCTCACTGACAGCTTTCGTATCCTCCTTTAGGCATTTTGGGGACTCACGGTGAGTTTTAGCATCTTCACTGTGGCCTTGGGAAGGGCAAAATCGCCTCCCTCAGCACGCTGCTGCAGTTTCCGGAGCTGTGGAATGGCCATTTCTCGCACGCTACAAAACTCGTCACAAGCTTCAAGCACTAGTTGTAACAAGTCCTCCACGTAGTCATCTCCTTCGCCATTCTGCCGTGTATTCAACAACCCATCAAGCACACCTTTTACAAATGGTATCCAAAAACTTTCGGTGCAGCCCTCTACTTCGCTACACAACAAATTTAACCACATCGACTCATATGCTGGGAGCCTCATGAGGGTCATTACAGCACGAATTTCCCCCGCCCTCAACAAGGATAGTAGTGTTTCCTGCTCCACTCCACTGCTGCGGACGGTTGCCCGCGCGGAAAGTGAAGGAGAAGCTGCTGGAAGTGAACAGCAACTATCAGGGCGCAGCGAGTTATTAATTACACTTCCAGTCGACGCAGCCGGGGAGCCTGGAGGAGGGGCGGAGAGGAATGTTGGCTTTTGCATATAGCCAATAATCGCGGGTGTGGCGCGTGGCGTCGGCCGTAAAATAAGACGCTCCAGTTCTTCAGCGTACTTTTCATACACATCGGCAGCGGGCGGCGGAAGGCCACGACGCTCATTCGCGTCTTTAGGCAAACCAGTCACCGACACCAACTTACCCTTCGGGCTATCGCGACCGTACACAACAGCTGTCAGCTGTCCACCGTAAACGCATCCTGTGTCAATGCCATATGCGAAGGGAAGTTCCTGCAACCCTGCACGGGCATCATGACCGAAGACAACACACTCCGGTCCCGTCCATAACTCGCCCCAAGGCTGACCCCTGGAACCCTTTACGACTGCTCGCAACCTTTGCTTCTCGTTGCGCTGCTGTTTACCGCCACAATTGTTGTTATTATTATTACTACTCTCAGTGTACCGTTCTAACCGTCTTAGGTGCATAATTTCATGCACATTTTGTTTCTCGAGGGAGTTTTCAACGTTTAGACCGGCGTGTACAACTATAACATTATATTGCGGAATCCGCAAGATGTGTGGTAACGATCGAATATAGTCCTCACAACCCTGTGGGAACGTGCTTGCGAGTCGCATTACAGGATCCACTTCCTCTTGCTGAGAAAGGGCCTTACCTTTAACACGCGCAATGCAATTTAACAGTGTAAAATCATGATTGCCCAATACGCCAATAGCCCCCTTTGCCTGCACAAGCTGCACGACGGCAAGGGAGTCGGGTCCCTTGTTCACCAGATCCCCCACGTGGATGAGGCAGTCTTTTCCCTGCTGAAACTCAACTTTCAACAACAGTTCTTCCAATTGCTCAGGGCAGCCGTGGACGTCACCCACAATAATGTAGCGATAATCACACGGGGGGACGGTGCGGATGATGGGTTTGTGAGCGTTGACATTATCAATTGGGTCAATAAGCTTAGGGTTTGAGGGATCACCGGAGACAAGCGTGGCAAGTCGAACCGCATCGGGTCCCCCTTCACGATCAACCACAACCATCGGCTCCACTGGAAGAGTCGGCACGCAACGGGGAGGAGAAGTGACAGAAGAAACATTTGCTGAAGGGGCTGCACGCATCAACTGCTCTACAGTAACTGAAGGCTGCTCAGTAACCCCAACGGAGGCACTCGCTAACGCTAAAGCTACGGACCGCGGGACGGCGGAGATGTGAGACGTCTTTTCTCGCATTTCATCAGGCAGTTGGTGTGTTCTCGGCGAGGACCGGAGTTTTCGCGCCGCCTTACCAGCGCTTCCTTCCACACCGCTACGGTGAGGTGCTTGAGTCTCAATTGGTTTGTCGTTACCGCTGTTGGTGCTACTGTTGTTACTGCTGTGCTTCATACTGCGACTATTGTTATTGTTATTATTGTTATTATTATTGTTATTGTTGCTGCTGCTGTTGTTGTTGTTGTTTCCACTACCGTCAGAGCCAATAATGAGGCCTCGCAACGGTCCTTCATTTTCTGCCGGTGACCCTGTTGGTTGCCGCTTCTCCATGAGGGATGCAAAGGCTGAGGCCACGTTCGTGTTGTTGATGTTGGTGGTGGCGGTGGTGGTCACATTAGCAATAGTGCCGGGGGACATAACTCCTTGACGAAACGTCCTTCCACCCACCCGAGCGCCTTCACTCAACTTGAGCGAGCTTAACTTTTCCAGTAAAGTGCTTGAAGTCATATTTATTTACCCGCCCCCGGTTGCAACCCGATATGCAATTCCTGAATCTATTCAAATCGTTGCTATCCCCTTCTTTCCTTCTCCCTACACAAGCACTAATGCACAACTCTTTTCTTTCCCTTTTCCCTCTTTTTTATTATATGTATATGTGTGTCGTAGTGGCTTTTACTTATTATTTCGTTTACCGGTTTTATGCTGATGCTTTTATTATTATTTCTTTCCTTTTTGTTCGACCCGTTGCCACTCCCTTTCTTTAATTTTTTCCTTTCTCTTACGTTTTCTTTCGCTACCGATCAAACGCCCCTCCAAAGAGACTTCCCCGTTCCTTTTCTTCTTTTTTTTTTTCTTAAATATCTTTGCTACTCTTCTTCCCTTCCACAGCTCTATAGAAGTAAATAGCAATAATAATAGTAATACTAATAGCGATTATGATAAACTACCACCACTCCTCTATCCTTTTCCCTTTTCCCTTTTCCCCTTCTTTCTTTCTTTCTTTCGTCGTCTTTTTTTGCCACTGCCACTACTGTTGCTGTGACCTTCGCAATAATCAAATCAGGAGAGCAGTGAATTCCTTCTCTTTCTCTCTCTCTCTCTCTTTTTCTTTTTTCCTCCCCCCTTTATCCTTCACTTGTCTTGGTACAAAGCTCTACCTTATACGAGTACGTGTATGTATATAAATATATATATAAATATATATAAATATATATAAATGATATAGCTGAAGTAACCGTTATTTGAACTGTTCTCAAAGCCGCTGTTGCCTCGAGGTCAAATGGCGCCTAATCTCTTTTTTTTTTCCTCCTCCTTGTTTCTCCCCTTCTTCTATGCACTTTTCACCACTGCACTGAACTGAAACTTCTTTACACCTTCAGTTGCTCTCTTCCCTTTTTTTTTCCTTCTTCTTCTTTTTTCTTTTACTCGCCTTCCTCACTTTTGTTAATGTTGCCGTATTGTTCCACCAAAAAGTCAGCAGAAGACGAACAAACAAAAACAAAAATTACAAAAAAAAAACAAGCAGAAAAAAAAAGGGGAGTGAGTTGAATTAAATCACCCGGTCTAACAGGCGATAGAGTGATGATGGTGATGACTCTCCTTTTCTTCTTCTTCTTCCTTTTTTTTATTTTTACTTTTTCTTGTAACGCCTTATATCAATCAGCTTCAGTATGAAAGAAACGTAAGTTTGATTGATCAAAGGAAACAAACGGACCAAACAAAGAAAAAAAACAAAAAAGCAAAGGAAGTGGCGAAACAAACCAGAAAACAAAGGAAGAAGAGAAGATGTAAGTGCTTAAGCGAGATTTTTTTCTTTTTTTTTTTTCAAAGCTTCCCTGAAGATTGTTTTTTTTTTAAAAAATATATAAACCAATATATAAATATGTTTATATATTTCACTTGAATTCGTCAAACAACAACAACAACAACAACAACAACAACGAAGAATATACACAAATATACACAACTCCTTCTCTTGATTTTGGATCAAAGCTGCAATCCCTTTTCTTCCTTTTCTCCTCTACTATTTAATTTACCGCACGTGTTGCTTCCGTTCTATTTGTCAAATGAAAATAAATAAAAAAAAGGAAAAGAAGAAAAACGAAAAAGAAAAAAAAAATAATAATAGAAGCCGATCCCCAGGAGCAGTCGATCTTTTTTTTTCTTTTCTTTTCCTTTTCTTTTTCTTTTTCCTTTTTTTAAAATTTTCCTTCTAACTCCACGTCAAACCACCAAATCCAATAGTAAACGGCCGCACACACAAGTACAGAAATCAGTTGACTAACTTTTTCTTTTGTTTTTTTTGTTTTCGCCTCCGTACGAACTTTTTAGTTGACTTTCTTTCCACTTTTTTTTTTTTTAAAAAAAAAGTTCTTCTTCTTCTTCCTCCTCCTTCCTTCTCCTCCTCTTTTTTTTTGTTATTCGTTGATATTTCCTAAACGACTTCTTGCGCTTCCACTCCACTCCACTCACCCACTCACTTAATTAATTACTTTTTTTTATTTTATTTTATTTTTCTTCTTTACTTCCCGTGTTTGAAAAGTGAAGAAACAAATAAGTAAATAAATAAATAAATAAATAAATAAATGAGTGAATAAATAAACAAACAAATGGCACACAAGAAATGCAGATGGAAGGTGTAAATAACTAAGATAAAATAAAGTAGTCGAGAGAAAGGACAAAAAAAAGAAAAAAAGAAAAAAAAAGAAAAAGTCAGTCAGTCAGTCAACAATAACAACTGACAACAACAACGCTACCGCCAAATGAGTTTCCCTGAGGGATTACGGAGTCGTTGTGAAACAAAACAAAACAAAACAAAACAACAACAACAAAAAAGTGATCGATTTTGAATGAAGAAGAGCAGAACTTCAACCGCCTTTTCCTCTTCTTTTTCTTCTTTCTTTCTTTCTTTCTACCTTCACTTTCTTTATATATATATAAATATATTTATTTATATAAATGGTATAAAAATCAGTATATCCCTTTTATTATTTTTCTTTTCCTTTTTTTTAAAAAAAGACCTCTTGTGCTAGAACTTGTTTTTTTTTTCGGTGTCACACGTAAAACCGCTCCTTTTTTCTTTTCTTTTTCTCCTTTTCTCCACCCCCTTTTTTTGGCAAGTGAAGACAGAAAAGAAATATATATATATAAGAAAAAAAGAGCGGTTAGCGACTAACAACGAAAGCAACAACAAGAAGGAAAAAAGAAAAGAAAAGAAAAGAGAGAAAGTGAAAATAAACGAAAAAAAACTTTAAAAAGTTTTGTGTTGCGTGTGAACTCTTTTTTTTTTCCTTGTTTGTTTGTGTGTGTGTGTGATGCGCTATGATAAAAGTAATGATGGAAAGTAAGAGAAGAAAGGAAAGAACCAATACGAATATGAATAAGAATGAGAATGACATGAAGTAAATTGAAGTGAACAGAAGAAATATAAAGTGAAGAGACAACATTTAAATGACAGTCATTTGCTCGTGACTCACTCATTTTAACGTAACGCCGGAAAGCGATCGGTACTCAAATGAATTAAATAAATTAAAAAAAAATTTCTGAGCGCTGCCGGTTAATATTTTTAAGTTCTCGTCGGTACCGCCATATGCTCCGCGCGAGGTGGGAGAGAGAAAAAAAAGAGAGAGAGAGAGAGACGGGAGTTAAAAATTCAAAAAAAAAAACAACAGCGATGGAGTGGGAATATGATGATGGTGATGATGATAGTGAAAACCACATCAACAGTAACAGCACTTCACCCCACCCCACATCACTTCACACACATATATATATTTAACTGATGGTGGTGACATGTTGTTTTGCAAGCAAAATAAAATAAAAAAAAAGAAGAAGAGGAGAAGCGTAACTTCACAACTCGTTACCTCTTGTGGGGCCCTCTCCCGTCCCCCCCCCGCTCACCGCACGAGCGCCCGCCGCAGCGCTTTGCGGATACAAAAAAGGTGCAAGAACCAGATAAACAATAACACCAACAAAAAAGAACAAGAACAACAACAACAGCAATAATAATAATAATAGTAAACAGACAAATAAACAAAACAAAACAAAAAAAGGTGACAAAGTCATTGGTATTTTCATGCCGCCACCAGCACCGACTACTTTTCCTGCTCGTCACTTATCCCTCACGGTTGCATGCCAGATATTGGTGGATATTGCAGGCATCGCAATTCCAAACCCCGTCACTCCCCAGTTCTTCATGGCGGTATTGTTATTATTATTGTTATTATTCCTTTTTCCTTTTCCCCTCCTCGCTTGTGGGTGATTTGTGATTTTGTTCCCTCCTTTGCTGCAGATTTCGCTCCCAAAGAACGTTCTTAAAATCGCACCACACACACTTTTTTTTTTTTGGCTTCCCATTATATTTTCATCAGCTGCTGCCGGCATACCCACTATTTTCCAACTTTCGCCATTCCAGTCCACCATATAAACCAACAAAACACATGTATACAAATAAGCACGCGCAGAGCTACCACAAGTAAAGCAACTCCGCAACCGCCATGTCTTTCAACTCTCCGCCATATTCCGCCCACACGTGTTCCAGCCGCTCATCCAACAGCGAAGCTTTGCGCTCCACCAGTAAACGTTCCTCAGATGTTAGTGCCGCATCGGGTATTTCTACTAATCGTCGAAGCAATACGAGTTCCCCCACCGCATCTACAGACACAAAACTTTGTTTCATTAGCACTCGGGTTGGACTCTGGAGGGCAGTTTCTGCTTCGTAACTCACTGTGTGATATGTACGCTGCAGTCCACATGAAGGACTTTCACCAAGCGCCACATGGGATCCGCGGCGCGAGAGAGAAAATGTTGTGTCATACAGCTCCGTCGCTCTCTGTTCCAGCCGAAGCAAAACCCCAACAAACGCTTGTGGAATTTCCCTCGCACAGTGCAGTGCTCCATCAGCACAAGGCAGCAGTAGAGAAGGTCCCACTACTCTCAAGGCAGTGGGCCGCCCGTGCCAACATACAAAAGGTACTTGACGGTAGCGCCATGGTGTTAATTCGGATGGACGGAAACTTCCCCTAGAGCCGCCATTGTCATGAATGTTGTTGTTGTTGTTGTTTTTGCCATTGGGATGCAAGTGATGGTGAGATCGCTCTCGCTGAACAGATACGCGCTGGATGCAGGATGGAAGTCGCACGCACCGCGTGATAGAGCTTCGAAGGCCGCCCTCTGCGCCAACAATACCCGCTGCAACGGCCGTGCTGTTCTGGCCATTAACCTTTGGGTTCTTTAAGCTGAGTATGACAACATTGCGATTGCCATCCACACGAACAAACCCGTCAGCAAAAGTAGTTTGCGAGTGAATGTTGGCAAAAGGCGTGGGCTCCAAAGCACAATGCCGTAGTGAGAGATCATCCTGAAGGCACTGAGTCAAAATAACATCCCCCAATGCAGCAACCGGCTCCGGGCAGTGAATCCTATTGGGGCTCTTATCTGAATTACTTTTACTGCTTTTCGACACAAGTCGCATGTACCGCGTTCCCCAAGAGTAAAGGCTACAAGAAAGGAAGGGATACTGTAGGGCCACGGTCGTGCAGGCAGGTGTGCACGATGTGGAGCACATCAACGATAGCGTGGACCCAACAAGGCGGAATATCAGCACCATGTCGAGCGCTGCCACAGCAATGAGATGCACATCCCCTAAACTCTGAACTGACAGATCAACTACTCCTCCATTGCCCTTCAACTGGGGGCCGACAATATCGGCTGCTGTCGAGATGCGCAGCGGACGCGCCTGAACGACGATCAGCCGACCGAGCACCGTGTTGGCCCCACGACCAGCAGTGGCCGCCTCCTTGTCCACAGCGTTGGGGGCATCAGAGGATAAAATAACCGTGCCTACAATAAAATCACCACTTACTTCTCCTCCTCCTAATGACATTAAAGGCTCCATACACATAGCAACTTCATCCTGTTTCATGGCCATCGCATCCACCACGCGGAACGTATCGACGTCGACTGTTGAAATAAACGAGGCCTGTTCACCCCGATCTAGCATAGCAACGATAATATTGCACTGATGCAAGTAAACTGCTTTGGTAAGGCTGTGTGAAGGAGACGTTACTGATGGAAGCCGCATGGAGTGTGTAAGTTGGTACACCACAGGCCCGCGCAGTAGAACCCCACGGCGGCGAAGATCACAAGGGGGGTTGCTGATGGGCGGCGCGGCCTCTCCATTTGTAGCAACTCCCAGCGCTAACGCCAAATGCGACGGTTGGGGAGGAGGGACCAATTCGGTGATGGATCGAAGTGATATGCCGTCGAAGTCAGCGAGAAGAAGTAAATAAAAGGAGTGAGCGGGGAGGTATACCACGAGGCCACAGTGCAACTGAGGTAAGAGCATACCGCCATCTGTATTAGCGCTATTGTCACCCGGATGAGGCGCGAGGGCAACAGCCAACTGCTCTCCACTGGACGACATGCCGTCCAGGGACACGAGCTCAACAGAGCCAGCACGCAAGCTTGCAAAATCAAAGTGAGGACCGCCAGCCGCAGCTGCGCCATGTGTCGCAATGCTAAGACAGAGATCCGCAACGAATGGCGCACCATCAACGTCCTTCAGTGCAGTCAAAGACGGGGGTCCCTCTATGGAACACTGAAGCACGACAACCCCCTGGTCCAGCAGCACCAGTCCCATTCCTACCTCATGTACCCCACCATCGCAGCTCTCCGCGGTGCGTTTTGTAATGAGGAAGCTGGATAAAGCAACAGCGTCAAGGTGAAAAATATGGTAACGAGTCCTTAACTCTCCCCTCACGCCACAATCTAGCATCCAAACCCAAACCTCATGTGACCAGAGACAGGCTGCCACGCACCAAAGCGTGCTATTGCAGCAACCGCTGTTAGATTCGCTCGCTTTCCACGTCGTCACATGTGACACATCGCTGGGGAGGGTCTCAAGCAGAACCACGTATGTATCGTTGACGTTAGCAGTACTAAAAACGGCAAACTTCCGGCCGTATGCAACAGCGAGCCATTTATCATCCCCAAAGCACGCGTGAGAGGCACTAGTGAATTCGGGTAAAACATTTGGAAGTCGGATCCACTTCCCTGAAAAGTTAATACGAGTTGGAGTGCATTGCGCAAAAAAATGTGACGACGGCGGTGACAACTCCTGTGCGTCAGGTGCACAGTACACAGCCAAAGTTGGTTCGTCGAGTATCAGGTGCTGTACATCGTTCACTTTCTCCAACTGACTCCCGCTTCCGCGCAGAAGGACAGTGTTGATGGCTGTAGTAATTACAACATAGAATTCCAGCAGAGTGTGCTCCGGTTCCTTGTCCTGAAGCCGATTTCCAACAGCGGTCGAAAGTAAGAACATTCGCTGAGACCCCGCAAAGGTGGCGCGGACACGCAGAACCGCTCCGATCCCTGGCGACAGACGCTGTAGCACTCCCTTTGCATATGAAACGATGATGTCAGCTGAAGGCCCGCCACATGCAGACGTCATGGCGCCGTTTGAAAGCAGTGCACCCACTGTGCAACGGGTTTCAAGGTCGATAACGTGTGAGTCAGCCACTCCGTCACTCAACATGATGTAACGCCGCGTGGTGTTGTGAGGTTCGAAGGTGACTGTCGACTCGTGCGGAAGTGGCACCGCGGCGGACGGACGGAACCCACTGGGGAGACCACTAATGTGAGCGAGTGGCCAATCACATCCTTCGCAATCCCCCACGAGAAGATGGGGCGCATCCTGAACCACCACAGGTCCAGTGGCCCGCGCTACTGATCCCAACGGGAACTCTGTCAGATTACCATTACTCAAAAGAAGCCACAACACATCGCCGTCGGTGTTGCTTACTTCACTTTCCCCCGTTCCGTCTACTCTCTCTAATACCTGAAATGGCTGCCGCCGTTGGTGCACCACACCCGCGATGGGTTGCACAGCACTCTGGGCAAGTCTCACTACCTTACAGATTTTCATCACTGGACCCTCGTCAACGCTGAAAACTGTAAGTTTGTGCGTGTTTCCGAGTCTAGCCAGCACCAACAATGTTTTGTGCAGCGACAACACTAGGTAGGGCGAACAGCTTGGCATGGGATATTTATCATCGAAGATTTGGTCGAATTTGGGTCTATTAACCATACACAGGTCTAGGCAATCGCTGTCCACTGACGCAAACGCAAAACTGTCCCTCTTTTCAACGCACTCCGACTTCACAGTTGTCGGTGACGCAACGGATAGAAGGGCAACCGAAACATCGTTACTATCACACACATGACTAGTGGCCGAAACGCTAACAGGAGGCATCCCACAGCGAATGCAAGGTTCTGGCCGCTCCTGCTTTTGCTTCTGCTCCACTAACTCCTGAATGGTGTAGCGTTCCAAAAGCTCTTCATCCGATTGTTCCAACACATCACGCTTGAAGGCAGCCGTGGGGAACGTCTGCTGCGCCACGCTACCTGGGACGTCAAAAACCCATTTCGTTTGCGCCAGCTTCTCAGCTCCCTGCGAAGTGGAGGGAAAGTTGATGCTGACACAATACCGACCTCCACCCGTAGCCGCACACTGAACCACGAGCCCATCGCTACTACACGCTAGTTGCGGGGTGTGAACTGGCTGCGAGCAACGACCAGAAAAGTCTGTGGAAAGTGAAGCACGGTGCAGCACTATCCACGCATTGTTGTGATGCAGGGGATCTTTCGCAACCCAAGACAGGGGGTCGACGGGTAGGTTTGTTTGATAACGTGCAACCACGAGTCTGTGGTCTTGCGTGACGACAGCAAAGCACTGATGGGCGCAGGCCACCATAGAGATGGGTGTGTTGCCTAAATGCATCTCATCCCCCGTAGCGGAGAAGTAACATCTCTCTATATCATCGTCGCTATCTGCCCGCCACACCGGTTTGTAGACGTGAATGGAGGTCCCAACAGCTGCGAGGAGCACAACGCCGCCGCCAATAAGCGAAAGGGGGCACACAATGTGCGCCACAGTGGAGGGAACTATCTGACGTGTGGCCAACATCTCTACCCACTCACTTGGGGATGAGGAGGACCGCCCCTATACAATCACGCACTAACAAGACACCAAACACACACACACACACACACAAGGTACAGACCAAAGAAAAGAAAGAAAAGGGGAAAACAAGGGTGGTGTGGTGGCTACTGACTACCTTCCCTTTTCACACTTCTTCCTGTGTGTGTGTGTGGGCGTGTATGCCCTTTATTGCCTCAGGAGCTTATTGTTCTACTGGTGTTGCTAGTTAGAGGTAATAATATGTAAGAGAGAGAGAGAGATGAATATATGCATGCACTGACATGTAAAACAAACGCATGGTCATACGGGAATATATGTATATATACGTGCCTGGTCACACCCCCGACTGACACCTGCTCGTATGCGGGTACGGTTGTGCTCGAGTTGTTGGAATTGCAGTTTGAGATATACGCTTGAAGAACAAAAAAAAATCAGTGAAAAAAAGGGGGTGTGGGGTGTGAGAGATCATAAGGGGGGAGGTATTGGAGCTGCAAGTTATTCCTATACACTCACTGGAGATTGGCATACACCAGGTAATAATTTTTTTTTTAAAAAAGCAGTTTATGGGTTAGGAACCGCGTTTGTTTTGCATCAAAAATGAGAAAAAAAATGAAGGATGGATGAATCTGGAAACAGTGAATCGTTTGCTCCCAATACTCAAGTGTTGATCCCTTAAACACGCTCCTACTGTACTACTACTACTTCCGCTCGCGCACGTTGCATGTATTTACCAAGTTTGGCTCTCTTCCTCATTCACCTAACGTGGAAAATATTTTCTACAGTTATGATAACATTACAACATCAGCAGGAAAAGATAGGCAATCCAAATTGTCTCAGCGGCAGTGTAGACCGGTCGCACAATCCTTCGCCAACTTCTCCGCTACCCCTTCCCTTTTCAGCAAGAATTCCGCTCTCCCCTAACTTTACCGCTGCCGTGTACGTCACTTGATTCACTCCCTTTTTCCCCCTTTTAAGGATCTTAACTTTCTCAACGAACAGAAAGAGAACTAATGTGCAAAAATATATAATAAAAAAAGTATCACGACTCCACCTCAAGCAGTTAGGTGCGGACCCAACCTCTACGTACCATAATGCCGGCGGCTGTGGAGGCCACACTTTCGTGACTCAACACGGACGTCATGGAAGAACTGCTCAACTCGGTGTATGGAAATGCGGATTGTGTCGCCTCTTCATCTGACCGGACGCTGTGTGGGCCGTGCACGCAACTCGTCTGATGCCCAGTACTGAATAGCGTGCTTCCGAGCACATCTGCCCTCGTGCTTCCACGCCATGTCTGCGACGCCTGAGATTCTTGTCTGGCAGCAGCGGCGTCCCCATCATCTTCGTCTCCATCTTCCACACCGTCCCTGTCCGCGTCCACAACACCTCCAGTGCTGCTACTCTCCACTGCGCTTGTACCCACGCGCCGACGCCTCGGGATTGACGAAGACAATGCACCATTTTGAATGAATCGCAACATTTCCTTCGTTAGGGGCAGGCGTGGCTCGGACTCGAAACCAAGTTCAGACACCGTTGCAGCGGTGTCGGTGTCACATCCTGTGTTATCGTCATCGAAGACGCTTTCGCTCTTGGCTAGCTCTGCCTCACTAAGATTCGCGGCATCCACAGATACCGTAGACGTCGGGAGGGGAATGTCCTGCAGAAGTTGATTGACAGCGTGGTGAGTAAGGGTATTAGGAGGGTCTTGCGCCCGGTAATCCAGCCACACTGGACCTGCGTAACGGTGCAGAGTGCCATCTCTCGTACAGAGCAGATCGACGGGACGGCGCCCGCGACAACAAGGCGGTGCTACGAAGAAAACGAAGCGTTGCTCAGCAGTGGCACAGGCAAGCAGCGTTCTGCTAGAGCCGGTACCGAGTGAGACGACGTACGGTGCACAATCGGGATCGAGATAACTCACCGAAAGCCATACTGGAGTCTGGCAGCTGGTAGAAGCAACCAATGGGACATCATGATGGATGGTGATATGTGGCTCCTGAGTCGACAGCTGCTGCGAAGTCGAGGACGGGGCTACACGAGTAGGGGACGTAGGCAACGATGCCAATGACCCGTCCCAGATAGCAACACCGTCATGAGCACCGGACTTCTGCAGCTTCAAGAAACGCACCTGCCGCTTCAACTCCTTCACTTGTGCCTCAAGATGCAGGTGAGGTACCGATGACCCTTCCGCTTCCTTGCTTGATGCTGCGCTAAAAGAATCCATAGGTTCATTCCCTGATGCCGACGGTGGTGCTTCAGACACGGCACCGCGTGCCGACGGCTGCAAATGGGAAGGACCCGCCAGCTTGCTTGACGTCTCACTGCTCCTTCCTCCCTGGCAAGAGGGCGTCGGACTGTCTGATTGATTACGCGGAACTGCGGTCACAGGTGGTAATGTGCGGCCAACAATTGTACCGAAGGGGCCTTCGCCACCCTTATGTCGCATCACCTGAAACCGAACGCCCCGATTACCGTCAGGCTTCTCATTAGTAATCGCTGGGAGAAGAAACGCGGTAAAATCTGCTGCCTCGGCAGTGCTGTTGGTGTCGTCGGGTTGTGTGCCTGTGGATGCGGCCTCGCACTCGATCCACCCACTGAGACTTGCAACCCCTTCAGGGTCGGGCACAAAACCGAAACCGAGCATAAGCTCTACAGCGTGGCAAGCGCCCTCCGTTTCAACAAGTCGGCGCCATGCAGTGGAGCTCATATAAACATATGCCGGATTCTGGTACTTTTCAGAAACATGCATGGAACAGTCTTTTTCATTTGACGGTATGTAATGCAAAACACTGCGCCAACAGGTATCGAGGTCCGGTGGTTGCGGCAATTGCGAGGACCCTGTTTCTTCGTCGGAGGGGGAATGGGGATCCATTTCCTTCCTCTGCCGGTATTTTTTCTTATTTTGTTCTTGCTTCCTCTTTTTTCCCCCCTTTCCGCTACTTCCCTCGTTAATTCTTGTACCGCTATTTTTATCGATCCCGCCTGGTTTGGAGGTGGAAGCTGCGAGCAGAGGAAAAAGAAGCAACAGAAGGAGAAGAGGCGAAAAAAGTTTATGCATCGCCGTTGATGATGATGATGGCCACGGGAATAATAACAACAAAGGCAACATAGAAATAGAAGCGGCATCCGAAGCGTCTTCGCGCCGCGGGGATGGGAAAATAAACGCCAATTAAGAGGAGAAAAAAAAGTTCATGTGAGGAAAGAGAAGTAACTGACGAAGGGAAGAAAACACTGTGACCTACCGAAGCGCGATATGACGACAGCAGTTTGTTAACCTCGACTGCACATGCGTGTAACTGCTGTCAGAACCTCCTTCTCCCCCCCAAAAAAGAAGACAAGTTACGGCAAGAAAGCGCAACAGCACTAAGCGCGACTCTCTTACTTTACACGCATTTCATTCTTTCCCTTCCCCTTTCCTTTAGCTTTTCCTCTTTCACCTCATCAGTTTCTTCTGTCGGAGCCCAAATCCGACTTCTCAAACCTGATGGAGAGAAGCTAAAAAAAGATGTATACCCCATTCTCTTACTCCCTTCATTCTCATCCGCGAGCCCCAACTTTAAGAAATCAGTTGGGCACTCCTCGACCCTCCAACTAACTCCCTCCAACCAATAAACGTTGTGTACCTCTTAAGGCACTAACGCAACCAGAATTCGTTATGCCCTTCCCATTACTCCACACACGCACAAACGACCCCCAAAAGGGGTCACGTTTCTGTTTTTATCTTCTTCACACACGTCTGTTCGACCTTTCCCACACCGCTACGCTTTTGTGCCCATGCGAACTGACCCTTCATGGCGGTCTTTCGCCGCTCATCATGTGCCTCCATCGCCACTTTTATCAAATCGAGAACCCTGGGAGCAAGAGTACCTGCCGCCTCGATGCATGCATTAAGATCCTTCAGATGAATACTACAACCCTCAGCCTTCACTACAGTGCAGACTTGACCCTCTGCGTTGATGGCAACAACAATTGACGATGCCGCCGCGAGGGATTCCGCTGTTGTGGGATCGACTACAACACCCAGCGGCTGCGGGGAAGTCCCATCAATAGCAAATGCACTTGCAGTATCGATGGAATTCCCAACTCCAGAAGAAGGTTGGGGACCAGATGACGATCCCGTTGCGGAAAGCGCACGCTGGTGATTGAGCGCCTTTTCGCGTTCAGTTGGAGCCATCGTAATGGCAAAAGTGAATGGCAACGGCGTGTGTTGCACGGACAGCGGGACTGGCTCCCGCTCGTGTGGTGGGTGCACAATGACAGAACTTCCTCGTACGGTGAGCTCCGGACGCCGGTGATGCATGAGTAAAGCGATAACAGCCCACACGGCTGCATCATTGCAGTTCCCTTCATCATTCATGATCGTGACATCAACTGTAAGGCTCCAGACTTTCTGGCCGGGAAGAACGCAGAGACCCGCTGTGTCAATGACACCTCCCGTCCGTACTAGGCGCTCGAGAAACGCGACTAAATTTTTTTGAGTTGAACCGTCTGCTGCGGGACTGTCCCTCTCCGTGTGAAGTCGCCGAACGGAGAAGTGTAAAAGACCATGTTTGGGCCGCTGCGGCGTGGGCTCCACAAGTGCAGTTGCGATAGCGGCCGTAACTACGGAGCCGCCACAACGGACAACTACAACATCACGTGAGAGCAGCGGAAACTCAACCGAAACTTCCCGCATCTGTTGAGCGGTGCGCTGATCGGGGCGCAGACCCGCGAGCCAAGCGGATTTCGTAAACTCAACTTCTCGCTGAGTGAGTGCGGGGCTGGCGATGACTAACGCTGCTCGTTGGTACTGCATGGAGTAAAATCACACGAAATAGCTCACAGTAGCTCACGCCTCGGGTCTTTTCCTTGTTTACCCCTATCTTCACTTCCTTTTTGTCATTAGGCATAGGAACCCATTGAAAAGAACAATAACAAACAGTAACAGTGGAAACTCTTTTTTTTTTTCAAAAAAAAAAAAAGAAACAATTAAAATGTACGTGAGCGATGTGTCGTATACGTGCGGATTTCGGCGGCCAGTTGCACATTTCAGCTAACGCTATTCACACCCCCCAAAAGAAAAACCAAGAGCCCATATGTTTCCAGTCACTCATCGTTCCCGATTTCGTACGCCTCAACGGCAAAATCCTCATCTTCATCTTCCAACATTTGGCTCTGCACCACTCGCATGGGAGTCAACCCACCGCCGTCCTCCAGCTCCTCCTTTGACCACACCTTACTTGCTACAGGGCCGTTCAGCAACTCCTCCTTGCGGCATCGTTCCTCAGCCTCAAGCACCTCAGCACTGCGAATGCGACGGTCGTGCTCCGCATCATATGCCGTAATATCTGGCTTTGCGAGAAAAACTCCCAAGTGTCCGCCACGAGGCAGATCATTGCACATGCGGCTAATGTTATCGTAGTGATCATCGCATTCATCAGCTTCTCCTTCCGAGCCCACTTCTTTTGTTTCCGCAGCAGCAGCAGAGGAAGCAGCCGCCTCCTCAGCCTCTACGGGGTTTAAGCGCCTCCAGCCCGATATTGACGGCGCCTCTCCTCCTGTGGATTTCCTTCGGCTGTACAATGGAAGGATGCCGTCTACAGCGACACCAGCACCCAATTCCATGGAGTTCCGCGTCTTATTTTCGATGCGCTCCATTCGTGCCCGGTGCTTCTCCCGTAACCGTTCGCGTTCCTCCTCGAGCCGCTCATCCTCCGGCCGGCGGGAGTTGCTTTGATACAAAAAGTAGTGCTGCATTAACATCCGCATGGCGAGACGTGTGTCACCTTCAACGAGGCGTCGCTCCTCATCAGCGATCTGCGCCTCGGAGTGTTGAGGCTCTTCACCTTCTGCTGGACCACTTTGATCAGTACCATCAGATTTGCGCTCAACGGTTTTTACACCCGTCCGGGCATTCGCGAGTGGTGCAGTTGCTGAGCGCGGGCTTTTGTTGCCGGGAACCTCCTGCTCTTTTTTGCCATTCCTATTATGACCACCATTTCCAGAGGTTTCCTTAAGTAATGATTTTGCTGAGCTCCTTGTTCCGTACAAAATATGGCTGCAACTGAAATGCCTCAGGTATATGGCAACTATGGGAAATGGCAGTTGATGACTGCATATTCTTTTCGCGGTGCGAAGGCGCGTGCAGCTTGACAGCTGCCACATTACGAATATGGTTCTAATCGCTACCAATGTGGTCAATGTTTTTCTTTTTTTTTTTCTTTTTTCTTTGAGACACGGTTTTGTGTGTGTGTGTGTTGTCTCCTCGCTTCTCCTTCTCTAAGCGACGTTACTCTTTCCGTGTTCACTTCCCTTCCCTTCCTTTCACTTGAACGCCGACACCACTGCTGTGCAGGATTCTCTGAGAAACACAGGGACGACTCCAGACGACCGGAGAGAAAAAAAAAACAAAAAAAAAAGGAAACAAAGGCAAAAACACCAACACTAACACCAACCGCAACTACAGGTGCCACCAATAACCCGAGGAAAAAGAGAAAGAAAGCGAGAGATGAAACATTCAAAATTAATAGATGGGTGAAAACAGTTCATTAGTATTTAATGGCACCATCAAAGGAATGCCACACAAACGTACCCATAAGGGCTTCATTACGTCCCCCCCCCTCAAAAAAAAAAAAAAAAGAGAGAAAAAACTCGAAGGGCAACACTTCGAGTTGAGAATTGCTGGGCTTCAAAACGAAGCAAAAAAAAAAAAGAAAGAAAAGAAGACCAAACAAATGTTCGATCTCGCACATATGGCAGCCTCCTTCCACACACTTGAGGTTACTGAGACTGCTTCTTTATTTCAGAATAAAAAACAGTGAAGCGATAGCAATTTGTTGTTATTATTATTATTGTTGTTTTATTATTATTTCATTCATTCACTCACTCAACCTTTTTCTTTTCCAACACATTTTTAGGAAACTCTCTTCGAATGTTTTTTTTTTTCACATCACTTGGTCATCACCCAACTTTTTTCTTGTTTCGGTGAGTCGCTTTTAATGCTCTTTTTCACATAACATATCTTGTATTTCTATTTCTATTCTTCCTTTTTCTTTCTTTCATTTATTCATTCATATAAATAAATAAATAAATATATATATATATTTCGGTGCATGAATATTCACACGAATTATGTGCACAAAACCTGTAAATAAATAAATAAACAACAAATAGAAAATAAAAAAGGAACCAAAAGAAGGAAAACATAAAACAAAAGAAGGGCAGGGGATTGGGGGAAAAGGGAGGTCTGTTGAAAAACTGTCCACATGTCTTAAAAGTAAAAAAACAACAAAACAACAACATTAAAAACTGTAATGTCAACATCACGTGTTTAAACTCTCCCTTCACCTCCCCCCCCTTTTTTCCCCCTCATCAACATCCAATTATTGGCTTCATATTTATTTATTTGTACATCTAAGCCTTGAAGAACAAATTAACAAACAAATAAATGAGTAAAACATGAAAAAAAATCCCATATTATATCATATAAATAAATATAAATATATAAATAAATACAAATGAAACAATAGTATTTGTAAAAAAAAAAAGGTAAAACAAAAATTAAAATCAATAAGAAAACATTTGCATACTTATTCACAAAAAACATCATATCAGCAGCGTAGTGGTATGATGGGGAGAGAAGTTCTTTTTTAATTTTTATTTCCCACAACCGCGACAACCATTTAAAAGAAAAGAAAAAAAAAACAACAACATCAACAAATCTGGAGATAAATCATGAAAGAAGAAAGAAGAGGAAAACAATGGGGAAGACCGGCATCAAAAATAAAAGCAAAACACAAATTAACAAACAACAAAAGTAAATGAAACGAATCCGTTTTGATTTATCATTTTGTCGTTTTGCCTTTTTTTAACAGAATTCTTCACGTCTTTTTTTTTCTTTTTCGTGGTGCCCATATTATTGCTATTATTAGCAATTAGCATTCGTTTTCTTTTATTGCTGTTATTGTTCTGAAATAATTTAAAATACTTTTCGGTTGTCAACACCTTTCTCTCGTTGTAATAAATATATAAATATATATATCCTATAGAGGTGTCGAGATTTATTTTTGGTATTTTTGCCGGAAAAAAAAAAACTGTAAAAAAAAATTAAAAAAAAACCGAACGAAGTGAGGGAAAATATCCGCGAGCAAAAAAAATCTTTCGGTTGCCTTTCGTCTTTTTTTTTTTTTTTGCCTCCCCTTTGAAACAAAACTAAATATTAATGACTATATGGCGATTAAAATTTAAAA
>NC_026739.1:95456-125568 GCF_000210295.1 Trypanosoma brucei gambiense DAL972
TGGAGGGGGGAAATATACGGCCGGGATGAGAGAATAGCAATAAATGAAAAAACAATTGAAAAGAGAAAAAGAAAAAAAAACAGGCCGTAAGCACATTACTTGTCTTTGTTGGAGGAAAAAAAAAGAAAAAAAAAAGCAAAGAAAAAAGAGATGGAAGTTGGGAAAGAGAAATAAATTCTCACCATCGGAGTGGTGGAGCATGTTCGTTTTTTTTTCCTTCTGATTTAACTTGGTTTGTTTCCCCCTCCTTTGGTTTGTCCTGTTTCATCCTAAAATCTCATAAACATATTTATGTATACACTTATATATATATATATATATATACGCGTGCGCATGCGTGTGTTTGTGTTTTACTCTATTCATTCATTTTGCTTTTTGTTTGTTTTTGGTTTTGGTTTTTCACCATACATCATGATCACACCAGTTGTTTGTTTGTTTACTTTTTTATTATTTTTCATTCCTTTCTGTTATTTTGCTTGTTTGTTCCTCTTTTACTACTGCCGTAGCATCACTTAGCCTTCACTGTATTGCTTTCTACTGTACGCTTTTCGTTTCTTCTACTCCATTCTTCCTCTCTCTCTCTCTCTCTTTTCCTTCATCTTTGCTTATCCCAAGCTTACAGAAGTAGGCCACGACAGTAATAATAATAATAATAGTAAACAAAACTTGGGGTTAAAAGGAGCAGCGTATCTCATTTCTTCGGTTCCTTTCCCTCTGGCGCCTCCACCTTCCTTTTATTATTCATTCCTCATATTTCGTAGAAATCGCAAATCGCATAGCACTTAAACGCACAGACGCATGGTACTCAATCCAAGTCATTTAACAGAAGAGATACGACTCCTTTGGAACTGCAGGGCTCAATGGGCGTTCATATCCCGGACCCGCCTGTCGTGAGCGACGCGCTCCGTTCCGCTGAAAAGCCAAAGCGGCCTCCACATCAATGACAGAATCACCACTACTGCTTTTAGAACAGTGTCCCTCATCTTCACCAGCGCGGCACGATGCTTCCACACAATCCTCAAGGGGATTTTGTCCACTTGTTGGAGCTGAGAATCCCCACAGCGGTGGTTCACTAATGGAAAAGAACTCCATCATGGCTTCTTCATCGGGGTCAATGCGGTGGGGACGCTCGCGGAATGTAAGCAAAGACGATGGGATATGGGCAGGTGGTGAGGGCTTTCGTACCGTCATCTTTCCAACAGAAGACCGCCGCAATTCATATGAAGGCGAGGGGACAACACTTAAACTGCCTGCATGACGCTCACACATCTGGTCTGGAGGAACTCCTGGGCAATGCGGTAGCCGAATGGGCGATAGCGACGGGCAGCTGTTGCGGGCGGCATCATCATCCCTGGAAACATTGGCGTAACGACGAAGTGGATGCTCGCCACTTGTTGGCAAGCGCTCCAACCATCTTCTGCATCCGTGAGTTTCAACCGTCCTCACCGATATGGGCGCCTCGGTGTTGCTGTGATGAGTGGCATTTTGCATGCGCGCTGCATCACCCTTTACGATATCCGACCCGAAGTGGTCGTGGTGAGCTGCACACTTTGACTCGATACAGTTCATAACTACTGCAATACTATTTTCTTTCTTTACACTGTGTTTTTTTTTCCCCCCTTTCGTGAAGCCTGCTTCTTTTTTTTTTTTTTTGGGAGCAACAGCACGTTACTGGATGTGTGAATGTACCCAGGTGTTCTCTGTTTTATTTGTTTTTAATATCAGCGAGGAGATGCAGGTGTTAGCGACCTTTCAGTATTTTTTTACAAAAAAAAAAAAGCTTCCCCCGTGGCTGCTGAATGACAAGCAAAAGAAAGAAAAAAAGAAAAGAAAGCAGTTGGGACAAGCGACACTCGTCTTCTTTTCACCAGAAAACGCAAACTTCGACTAAACGTAATGAGAATGAGTAGTCCAAGTCTAAATAAGCTGTTTTTCCCCCTTTTTGTTGGTACTGATTCGGTTCTCTTCCACCAGTGGAATGGACGTAACGCCGAAAATGGTCGGATTCACTGATAAAGCACCAGCCGTGTGTTCTCACGGAAACTTTTAACAAAAAAAAAATGGTGTTTCAGATTTATTAATTCACTTTACCTCGATTATTTTCCTTTCCTTCCAACTTTTTTTGGTTTTTCTTCCTTTCCTTTCCCTCCCAGTGTTCGTTTTTCTCCCAGCTCACCTCATTCCTCCCTCACTACTTTTGACAATCAATTCTTTCTTTTCTTCTTTCCTCACTGTCAAAAATAATTAAGCTGCGAAAAGAAGGAAAAGAAAAAAAAGAAGAATAGTTCCCCTCAACTCCTGTATCATCCTCAATTACGTCAGAGGAGTGTGTGCGCAACAAAGTGGGAAACAAAGAGGGAAAGGAGAAAAGTGTCATGTAACGTCTGAATGCGCTGCACCCCTAATATATATATATATATATGTTTATGTATAATATTTTCAGTTCCCTCTGTGTGTGTGTGTGTGTGTGTGTGCGTCTTGTTCCCCCATCCTCTTCGTCTTGTCGCTGTGATAACCATTTACAACTTCAAACGTACTTTGCTTCCCCCTTCCCCCGCCCTTCACAAAGACAGGGACAAAAAGAAACACCCTATAAGGAGCAAACGTAACCAAAATAACACACACCTAAAACAAATAATGAAAGAAAATAGTGATGAGAATGAGATACGGGGCAACTTAAGGTTTAGGTAAGCTGAGGAGAGGGGGAAAAAAGAAAAAAGAGGAAAATACAAAGGGTTCAGTTCAAAAGCACTGCCATCATTTTGGCTGCTTCCACTTCCGCCTTTTGCAAGACTTGTGTAGTATTGGCAGCGGGGAACCCCGACTGGGCTGCCGACGGCTTTCCACCCCCTTTCCCTACGGCTGTTTTGGCCCAACTGACTGCGTCCAGCTTCTTAGCAACGAAGGCGGGGGGAAGAGAAACAAGTGCAAGTGCCTTACTTTCATCACTCCCCACAAGAAAAAGCCCCACATCTCCCGAGACTGCCTTGGAGAATCCGTCTGCATACGCTTGCAATGCCTCGCGGTCGGCGCCGGTGTCAGTGAGATGCCGCACCAACAGCGGCCCCGCAGACGCATCATACGCCTCCGCCGCGGCACGGCCAGCTTCCGTTGCCTTCTCTTTCATCTGCGCCGCCTGTGCCTTGAGAGCTCCGAGGACATTTTTGATGCTCCCGTCAATTTCTTCCCGCAGTGTGTTCTTGACGACGAGGGGAATCGCGCTGTCACCCACTTTCTTGTTCAGCACTGACAGACTTTTCGCCACGGCATCGGAGGCGGGGCGAGACATGATTTCCCGGTACTCCTGCTGAAGTGCTTTACCACCCTCTTGTGCCTTACGGGCGGCGTCACGTGTTGCGACGACCATCCGCCGAATACCTTTCATGAGGGATTCCTCAGAAAGAATAACAGCCAACTGCGCATCTTGCGTGTTGGAGAGGTGCGTCCCACCGCAGAACTCGGTGGAGTACGCCCTCCACTCTTCGCTCTCTGGCTCTGCGATAAGTTTTTCAACTGGGACCCCGACAGATATAACGCTGACGGGGTCCGGGTACTTCTCCCCAAACATGTGTCTCAGGCCTGCAATCCGGCTGGCAGCATCCAATGCGATTTCTTTGCGATATACCTCTAATCCTTGTTGGATTATTTGATTGATAAGCTTCTCAACCTTGATGAGATCCTCCAGGCTAACCTTGTTATTGTAGCTGAAATCAAACCGCAGCATTTCAGGTGTGACGAGCGATCCCTTTTGGTTCACCTCCATGAAGTTATCCTTGGCCTCCTCCTCCAGAACACGGCGCAAACACCAGTTAAGAATGTGCGTGGAGGTGTGGTTCGCGGCGATAGGTAGGCGCCGCTCGTAGTCCACTTGCAACTCCACTGACGCCGTGACGGGAATGGGTGCAGCTGCCCCATCCTCCACTGACCTCATACCACCCACGTGCACGATGTATCCCCCTACATTGTACACCTTTCTCACATCAAATATAGCGTCCGGTGCGGCGACAATGCAGCCCGTGTCATATATTTGGCCACCAGCCTCGGCGTAAAAGTTTGTAACATCAAGTATAATACCGATATCCTCGGGGCCCATTTCAGAATCAGGAAGAAGCACGTCCACGAAGCTGCCACTTTTCTTGTCGAAAATGGCTTTCACCTCCGCCACATGCTTTTTCCACGTGTATTTGGCCGAATCATCCGTTGGGGAGACACCGCCAGCCTTAAGCTCTTCTAACTGGTGCACGTCAATGAAGGTCTTTGCCGCCGCCACGCGACCAGAGCTCAATTGGCTAGCCTTCATCGTGGCGTGAAAACCTTCAAGGTCGACACTCATGTTGGCCTTCTCCGCAAGAAGGCTGGTTAGGTCAACTGGAAAACCGTAGCGGTCGTGCAGTATAAAGGCATTTTCACCGCTGATGACATTGTTAACTGCCTCTGCCACAGCCTTGTTGAAGTGCTTTAGTCCAGTTTCCCATGTCCTAGCGAAGGATGTTTCTTCATCTGCCAGCACGCCTTTGATACGCTGCACCGTTCGCGGCTCTTGTATGTGTTTGAAGAATGGCCCAAGGGACGAGACGACCGAATCCACGAGTTGATGGAAGAAACCCACTTTCGCGCCAAGAAACTGAACTCCATAACGCACGGCACGCCGGATGATGCGACGCAACACAAAGCCCCTTCCGACTGAGTCCGGCATGGCACCATCTGCAAGAGCCACTGTGAGGCAGCGGATATGGTCTGCCACGGCCCGGTAGGCCACTGTGGCGTCGCACGTATCGTGGCGTACCTCCGCATAGGACTTCTCAAACCCAGTTACTTTCTGGATGGTGTCAAACAGAGGTGTCCACGCGTCTGTGTCATAATTCGAGTCTGCGCCTTGCAGTATAGATGTAAGCCTCTCTAACCCCATCCCAGTATCCACGTGCATCTTAGGAAGTGGAACAATAACACCACCTGCGCGACGCTCAAACTGCATGAAAACAAGGTTCCAAACTTCGAGAACCATGGGATCGTCTTTGTTAACCAAGTCGGCTGCATCTCGGCCTCCAATTCGGTCAAAATGGATCTCCGAGCACGGCCCGCATGGACCCACGTCCCCCATTTCCCAGAAGTTGTCCTTCGCATTTCCAGCGATGACGCGGCTGGCTGGAAGCAACTGCAGCCACAACTGTTTAGACTCTTCGTCAGCCTCTATGCCATTCGCGGGATCACCTTCGAAGTACGTCGCGTAAAGGCGATCTTTGGGAAGTTTGTACACCTCAGTGAGAAGTTCCCACGACCACAGTATTGCCTCCCGCTTAAAGTAATCACCAAAGGACCACGAGCCCAACATCTCAAAAAAGGTGTGGTGGTACGTGTCGCGGCCCACGTCGTCCAAGTCGTTGTGCTTGCCGCCTGCACGGATACACAGTTGCGAGTTGACAGCACGGGTGAGGCG
Source organism: Trypanosoma brucei gambiense DAL972 (assembly GCF_000210295.1). Classification (NCBI taxonomy): domain Eukaryota; phylum Euglenozoa; class Kinetoplastea; order Trypanosomatida; family Trypanosomatidae; genus Trypanosoma; species Trypanosoma brucei. The sequence continues at coordinate 100,894 of NC_026739.1, forward strand.
ACCAAAGTCTGTGTTGGGGTCTGCGGTACCAAGAAAAAGGTTCTTAAACTGGTTCATTCCCGCGTTGGTGAACAGTAACGTGGGGTCGTTGTGGGGGACCACCGCGCTGGATGGGACAAAAGTGTGACCCCGCTGCTCAAAAAAACTGACAAACTCCTGCCGCACCCGATTAACAGGCCATTCAGTCACCGCTTTTGTCATCCGTGTTAGTAATGTCAATTCTCGGTGCAACGTTGCGGTGCTTGGAATACCAACTTGAAATAAAAAGAAAGAAGGAAAGAAGGCAGAACGAACGAAGTAAATAGGAAGCGGAAATAAAGCAAGAACGACCAGTTAGAGGAGGAGCAAAGGCCACTAAACGCTTGCCAATGAACCTACATACTTCACTCCTTCCTAGCGCTGTAGAGGGCAATCAAACGGGGGAGGATGGTTGGGGAGGCAACTGCTGGCGAAAAGGAAGAATCAAATGGCGCTGAAGGCTAGACAAAGACGCCTCTCCTCAACCCCCAAAATTTTGACTCCCTTCTGCTTTTTCCAACTGAAGGAGCCCACCCCGGTCCAATTCTCCCCTAAGACACACACACACACACACACACACACACATACATATATATATATATATATATATATATATACATGTATACATGTATTGCTGTGCACTCATCTTAGAATACGATGCGGAGGCAACAGTAAACAACCACAGCACCTAAACCAACACCAACGGCCAATGCGCCCGACAGAGCAAATGCCACCCGCCCACCTGACTGTTGTTGCATCCAAGCAACCGTGTCGGCTACGGAGTGTTCCAATTCACTAAGGCTCTCCTCGTTATGTATCACACGATCGGCACGTTTGCACTTTTCCGATATGGGCATCTGTGCATTTATCCTTTGCAGTGCTTGCTCCCGCGTAAGCCCGTTACGTTTGGCCATTCGCTCAACCTGTTGCTCTTCACTACACGACACAACTACCACACGGTCAACGAGCCATGTGTAAATGTTGGATTCATAAAGAAGCGGTACATCGAGGACAACGAGGAGGGGCCCTTGTCCCCTAAGCTGCTGGCGCAAGCTCCGCCACCACAGACCAATAACCATCTTCATGGTTGCACGAAAAATGGGAAAATTCATAATTCGTGCGAGGGCACGACGCGCGCTGGGGTCACTGAAAATGATACTGCCGAGTGCACCACGGTTAACTTCGCCAGATTGTGGATCAACACAGTTAGGCCAGCGCCTTGCAATCTTCCGTGTGCACGGCATGAATGGGCGTTGTAGCTCACGCACTACAAGGTCCGAGTCTACGACAACAATGTGATGACTTTCTTTCAGCAGTAATGAAACGGTCGACTTTCCGCACGCGATCCCCCCGGTGAGACCGACGAGTAGCATGGCGACCCCCTCGATAGCGCTAGCATGTTTGAAAGGGAAAGCGCAAAGCACCCAAGCATGTGTGCAGCATTTGGTTCCGTGAATGGTGGAAGGGATGGAGTAAGAAAACGGAAGAAAACAACAAAGAGGTGAAACAGGTTAGTCATAGCTCAATGCCAAATTAAGTAACATAATGAGGGAGGATTTGCGGCGGAAAACACACCCTCAGCACCGCACGCCAGTGCGCACCAAGTTAGAATTCGCGCACAACAAACGCATGGAGCGTTGATAGACTTTTTTTTAAAAAAAAAGAAAAGAGGCTAAAAGTACGAATGAAACTAACGGATGCAGGAAAGGACGGCGACTCATCGGGAACGTCGAGGGGTGTCGCGAGACAACTCTCTAATTCTTACCAGCGGTGGACTTCGCCTTTGTCTTGCCGGAAGCAACCCTGGCCTTGCGTGCAGCACGGGCCTTCTCGACACGCTTTTTGGCAGCTGGCGTGCTGTCCACTTTCTTAGCGTTCTTGAGAAGCTTCTTAAGTGCAACCTTGTGCCACGAGACGGGGTTCTTTTTGTCGTTTTCGTCGAAGATCTTGCGTGCCCAGTAGGCGCGAGACCGCTTGGCAACACGCAGTTGGTAGCGCTCGAAATCAGTCGATTCGGCAAAAGCCTTCTTGGCTGCGATGCGGACAGCAGACTTTGTGGCGGCGTACTTCTCAAGGACCTTCTTCGACTCGAGCGCCTCCTTTAGTGCCTCGGTGCTGCAGTTGCGAGAGATGGAGACACAGAACTTCAGAGGCTCGACGTTCTTTAGGTTTTGCACATGACGCCACATCTTTTGCTCGCAAGGATTCTCCACTAAGACGCGGTTGGCGTCAACGATGTCGACTATCACGCCGACACGGTTCTGCCTGGGACCGCGAAGGATGCGCACAAGGCGGCCAGCACGGATGTAGTTTGCCTTCACCATTTCGCGTTGCCGTATGCGGGTGCGCTTTTCCTTGGTGTCAGAAACCTCTTCCTTTTACTCTTGTCATCATGGTCAATAAAAGCGGTAGGACATATCATGAAAGAGGGAGTGGGTTGACAGGAGAATGGTTTAAGTTGTTATCAGGCAACAACTTACAGGGGTGCTCTGTGGGTGGAGTCAGAGATGACATCCACGAGGGAAAGGCAAGTGCATTGCGGGGCCCTAACCGGTTAGTGCGGGTCGTGAAGTTTTTGCATTGTTCCCCGTTTATTTTTTTTTCCCTTTGCTCGATGAACGTGTCCATCACTGTTTCACGAGAAAAGAAAGGAAAATATAAGAATTTGCACAAATTGCACTTCCACTCTCCAAAAAAAAAAACCCGACGAGTCAGAATATGATCACAAACCCCGTTCCACAGGTGTATGCAGGCACATACACATACACACGCAAAAGAAAAAGCAGCGACACGCTGAAGTACAGCATGTATGAAAGTAGCCCATATCGAATTGGCAAGCGGATGGGGGTGGGGGAGGAGAGAGCAACGAAACGGGACGGCTGAAATATGTGCAGCAAGAGAATAAAAAAGAACCAAAGTACGCATGGGACGGTAATGCGAGCACGCATTCTCAACATACCCTTTTGGATACTTTTCCCGTTTCCAAACCTGTCATGTTGTTCTTCCTCAATCCTTTCACCTTCCCCCCTCAAACCATTGGAAGCTCCAGGAAGGTGATAGACGCGCCTGTCATTAGAAGGCTTGATGTGTGCAGGGAATCGTACAGAGAATATGTTTCATACACATAAAAGGCCACGTTAAATCCCGTACACGGGTGGATCCGGTCCAGAGTACTCAGCGACACCAATGCAGCCCCTATTGGTACCGTGTCTCCATCATATGGACGTACCTCTGCGAGGTTCAGGCGCAAAAATTGCTGACATTTCGCACCAGGCCACTTCCATAGCTCAAGTTCATCATCCCACTGAAGGCTTCCACTCGCACTTTGATATTGGGGCTGCGTTTCACTCGTTACCACTTTCCAACCCTGTTGATCTAGTAGTGTAATACTTACTTGAAACGCCGATGAGGCGCTCGCAGCAAATTCAGAAACCATTGGAAAGCCACGAATAGTCCCGAGCCGTAGAATGCACCGGCATGTTTTCTGCGAAACGTCCACCGCTGGCGCATCAAAAGGAAGCATTGTAACACCACTTTGTGGACCCTGCGAATGAGCACTGACCGGTTGCACCCCTTGGGTAGATGAATCGGCACTCACGGGGTAAACCATGCTGTTGCCGTTGAGGGCGCCGACGATAGTGACAGCCTCAGCAATGAATGGTGTACCGTCTTCCAAGTCATGTGTTACCGCACCTCGTGAGCCATTCTTGTGCCTCTGGACGCTAGGCCGGAAGACAGGGAGAAGGCTCAGGAGCAGTGGAAACTCATCCGAGGGACTGAAGTGCCTATTGGTAATACACGCTGCGTTAAGCCAGTAGTGATACGGCGTATCTATGGCATTTGGTTGAGGGGTGGAGCTATGGACATTTATGATAATTGGCGCAGAAACGGGCCTGGGCCCGTTAACAAGAAGCTGTAGGTGCAATTTTTTCATACAAGCACATTCGCCAATGGTCCACGTGGCAGTGAAGTATGCACGTTGCTGGGGGCGCACTGTGACGACATGAGCTGGTTCTACAGAGATGTAAGCACAAGCGTCGTGCAAGGGCAGCAATTGCATTGCGAGCGCTGTATCAACTGTAGTGTTCATAACAGAAATGACATTGGTAACAACGTAGCTTCCCTCATCGTTGAGCATAAAGGAAGGAAAATAGAAGTCTAACGTGGAGACCCGGACCGACCCAAAGTCATACTCCAGTGGGGTGATGCCGTCCTCACGACGACCATCCCACTCACTGCTACGGACCTCCACCTCTGCAATAGCGTACACCGTCTCGGAATCAATTGCGGCTTGTGTTGGGAACAGGTACACAGGGTATTTGGTATAATGCTGGTTCTTTCTCAAAATGGCAGTGCTGTTGAGCATCCCCACGCCATAAGTTACGTGACCCTCTTCTCCCCCAACAACCTCCAGCACCAACATCAACCCCTGAGAGCTAGATATGTTAAAGCAGGCGGCATCGCTACAATTCGCGCTATCACCACTGGTACTAGCAATGCCATTTCTAATCTCTTCAACGTGCATGTGACGCGTGTCGTTGTCATCCCAACCGACGCCTATCCAGCCCGGGTTGGCCGAGATGGGTTTAAGACTCGTCCTACCTACGTGTACAGACTCATTTACTACACGAATACCAATGGGCCGATGAGATCCCCATTGTTTTCGTACTCGCGCCAACCTCAGAGTTACCTCTTCCACTGTGTCGATGAAAAGGAGGCGGCTAATGTACAGTCTGTACATTTTCGAGTTAGTGGTCCATGAGCATTCACACTGAGACACGGACGAAATCTCAGGAGGGGATGCAGCATTCATCACTAATTCACGAATGTCCTTTGCAGCTCTGCGCTATCGTATGTATTACCGTTGCTCTCCTGATTCGAATCCCTTTCTCCCTCCTCGCCTACTGACCCCACTTTACGTCCTTCGTGAAGGGAAGTATCGCAGGGTCACAACTGGCAGCTGTGCCAAGCGTCAGCTCCGACTGATATCTTGAAAGAAAATCCGTCCTGTTGATACGTAAAAAAAATGAAGGGATAAATTGTTAATTGAGTGTGTGTCACAGAAACATGTGAACAATCCAACACGTACATGTGCTTCCATTAGCGGATGCCGTTCATGCGGAGTCGTCATTTTCACGCAAAAGTAGCAAGATGAGTTGCTGGTAGTGAATGGTGAATGGTAAATACAACAGCGCAGTTAAACCATTGGTGAGACGCCACACCGTTCCACGCGTGCAGAGAATGTTTGTGCCCAGAGCAGGGGGAACAAACGGTAGATGAACGTCACTATATTACATTCTTAACATCCACCAATCATATTGTCGTTAAAACGGCACTGGTGAAGGTGACAAAACGACCAGGTTTTCTATGGAAAGGGACGACACGCCAAGACCAGTGTCGCAGGGACTCACATTCCTCTTGCCCAGTCTCTCGAACGAACATGACGGAGAATGGCATAAGGAAGCGTGGCCCCAAAGGTTGATGCATGAAACTAGGAGACGCCAATGAAAAAAAGAGAGCAGACTAGAAACCAGGTGGTTACAGGGAATGAGTGAGAGCGATTGTTCCTGTGTATTAAACCCGCGTGCTCAATGTCGTTAGATGTGCCTACCCGCCGATAAATGCCAATAACGGCGACAATTCCGTTAGGATGCCAGACACAAGTGTCCACGAGCTACCACAGCACAAAATTATGCAGGGCATCAAAAGCGTGATATGCTTTCCGTTCAGAAGCGGAGGCTTTGAGGGACCATTAGCACAACCGTTTTCTTTTCCTGCCGATGCTGCCTTGTGCACACCAAAAGACAAGCGACTTCAAGGTGGTCTAAGGCGCAGCCATAACCTCTGCAGATTTTATGGAGTTGTTAAGGGTGCATGCCGCCCCCTTCCCTTAACCCCAACTAAAAGCAGGGGTATACTCCAGAGTCCCCAGAAGTTTGCAGTAACGGTGGAGATATCCGAGTGCATGAGCACTATTCTCTTCCTGAAGAGGACCCATAAACCAATCCATTCGCGTCAAAAGAGCACGCCTAGATTATGTAAAACACCTCCAACTTGCGCATACGAACACCTCCGTATTATATAAGAGGTATGGACACATCATCAACTCTGGATTCACGCCGGCAGATCCTAACGAGAGAAATTCATCACCAGAGACATAGCAGGACCGATCCCACGCACATCACTTCCCCCCTAGTTCAGTATAAACTAAACAGAAACATTACGAGAGCGCATTACTATAAAAACGAAAATAAATACATGTGTTTTGTCACATAAACAGGAATGAAGAGAGATGTCCGGAAGTTCGCTCAGCCTTCGGTGTCAGGTGGCTGAGGCAAAACCGGGTGTGGTACTGGAGCGCGGGGACAAATACGAACACAAGTACGCTCTGACACTTTATCGGTACTAAGGGAAGAGGGAAAGAAGACCACGTTTGAGTGCATGTAATCAAATGTACAAACATTACCTCAATCCTCACGAATAACCCACCCGCCGGCCATTTGCAGCCCGACAACAACCCCTTTAGAAAAAACAAACAAACAGCGAAACGAGTCTTCCGCGTGCGTTACTACTAACTCCCCACCAGCTACCATGAAAAGAATCGCATGTGCTACGACTGCGGGGAGCAGTCAGTAATGCTTGCGTGCAGTTTCACACCTGCCATGGTCGCAGCCCATGCCCGTGTGGGGATCCCCCCTCGAGATTACCGCGGACTCAAGACAGTCATCATTCGCACAAATTTCGCACGAGTATAGGTGATAGGTCCATAAAAGCGAGACGGGTCTGAAGGGAAATTCTTTCCAACTACTGATTCTCACATATCCTCCATTTCAAACCCCAGCGTCCACGAACGATCCACTTGCACGCAGAATATGTGAAGAGTTCATCTTACCGAAGTTGACAAACGACCGGCGTCTACAGGGGCAATAACACAGGGTACACTCCCCGGGACATATACTACATTCGCCGTCCACGATTTCTCTACCGAATTAGAGGCAACGATCACTCCTGCGCAGTGTCCGGCGCTTCCTCGTCTCTAGTGACAAAACCTCCTTCTTCAGTGACCGGTGCGTTGCCCTCACTCTCACCTGTAGCCTCAGGTCCTTGACTTTCACCATATTCAACACGTTTTTGACCCCCTCCAGCCACTGCGTCGTGTTCGCCTTCTCCACGCGTAGCAGTCGTCTCGGCCGATAAGAATTGATGGCTGGCGGTATAGCGGTTGAAGACTGCTAAGTTTCCAAGAGAGATGGAAATTTGCCTCATCTCTGCATCCGTCAAGTCGAAGTTTTCAAATTCATCGATCACCATTTCCGGAATGTCCCCACTACTATCACTGCAAGAGTCAGCTTCCACGTGTATATTACCACCTTCCATCACCCTCGACGACCCCGCTTGCTCACCGGTTTCCGAAAATTCACTCTCAGAACTGTCACCTACCACCGTGTTTCCGCTTTTGAAACTCGCCAGAGGATATCCTATAGCATATGCGATGGCGCATGACAGCTCCTCCGGAAACAGGTCTGCCCGCACCCTATTTATTGAGAGGGCGAGGTAATAGTCCATGCACTCACGAACATCTCGAAGGCAGGTTGCCACATCAACATTCGTCAAATACATCTTCTTACAATTGTCGAAAAATAGCGCTGCCATGTTTTCACTTTCCTTTTCCCCGTTTGGCACATAAGGAAAAACAGGCGTCATCCTACTTTCATGATCTGTAAAAAGTGATGGTGGAATTTCTTTTACCGACTTGACGGTAAGCTCACGGAGACATAAGGCGAGCTCTACGGGGGTCACCGCTGTGGCATCAAATATTGTGAGGTTGGTCTCAAGGAACATACGTTCGTTAAAAAATATAAATGCTCGGTCTCCATATTTATTCTGCCTTTTCCTTGCCAACACAGATGTTGCCGCTAGTTGACAATGTTTGTCATCCCAACAAATAACCTCGGGTTGGCCTCCACTCCTTTTACTCCGGTACTCCAAAGAAGCGATCCGTGGATAAAGCGACCAAAGAACAACCAAGCGGATCAATCCTAGATTGTCAGAATGTCGAGAAGCAAATTTCATTGGATTTTTCGTCCTCCGTAGCAACGCAGAGTTCTCAACAAAACGTAGCAGCTGGTTTTTCGTGCGACTTATGGACCGCAGCACCGCTTGATCAGCGAAATTATGTATTGCATATTCTGGACTGCACCCAGAACGTTTCCACCCATCAAAGAGTTTAAGGACGGACATGTGGTCCGAAAGAAAACCGTTGTCAATGGCGTCAACCGCTTTCTGGAGGTCACCCCTTTGATTGGGTGTATTTAAAAAGGGTGATTTCCCCGAAAGGAAGGCCGCGATTGTCGCAACCGGATCCAAAACACCAAAACAGGCAGCAGCGAGCAGCATTTTGCCCAATAACGGATGAACAGGCAACCTTGACAGCGCTCTACCAAGACTCGTCAACTGTTCAGCTTCAGGCGTGAACGCACCAATATCCTTCAAGAAATTAGTGGCATGTTTTGTTGAATATTCTGAGGGCACGTCAAGTGCACGGCTGAGAACCTCTACGCACGTTTCCTCTGGCCTTAAAGCCTTTGCAAGCAGGCAAACTTCCTCCAAGGGGGTTCTCATTATTTCCGGTGGGAGAAACTCAGGTAAAGCCTCATAAGATGACCGCGGAAGGAGGTGAATACACACACCTGGTCGGCAACGCCCGGCTCTACCACGACGTTGCAAGCCATTGGCTCGGCTAATGAATTCTGCTGTTAAGGCCGACGTGTTTGCTGCGGGATCGTAAGATGAAACTTTCGTGAGGCAACTGTCAACAACATAGACGATGTCGTCAATTGTTATACTCGTCTCGGCTATGTTAGTTGAAAGCACTACCTTCCGGTAGCCTTTGGGGGCACGGTAAAACACCCGCTGTTGTTCTTCCGCGGTCAGACTGGAATGCAGCTGTAGGACGGACAACTCCCTGGACACATTTGACATTCGAATCATGTTTGCCACACGAGATATGGCCTGCCACCCCGGAAGGAAAACCAGTATACTCTCTGACAGATGTTGGGAACTTCTGTGAATATATCCTATAAGCTTAACCACTATGTCGTACGGTACATGGGCCTGTGAGTCAAAGTCCAGTTTCGTGTCAACGGTTTCTTTTATCTTTTCGTACACCGAGCGCTTTGCCATATCTTCAGTATTGTTACCCGTACTCTGCATTGAAAGTGCATTATTTGGCAATTTCATAGAAGCAAGTGTTGAAAGTGGCATTTGGAGCCACTGTAAGACATCTTCCATGTAACATTCTCTCACGGGATGCAGTGTCCCTGGTATCTTGATAACTGGTATTGTTTCACCAACGGTAACGCCTGAAAAGTACGATATTATTTTCTCAACTTGTATTGTGGCGGACATGACGACTACCTTTATGTGGTTTGCATAGGCCCCTGGATTCCGCCGCTGATCAATAATTCGGTCGCGGAGAAGTAACAAGCAAAAATCTGTTTCGACGTCCCTTTCGTGCACCTCATCCACAATGAGACAAGAGACATCGGAAAGCTGTGGATCCGTGCGTAGACGACGCAGGAGGATTCCAGTGGTCATGTAAACAATTCTCGTTTCACTGCTTGTTATGTTGTCAAATCGGATGATATATCCACAACTGTTTCCACACGCTTCACCACGCTCCTCAGACACCCGCTGTGCAACGGAAAGGGCGCTGACCCTTCGCGGTTGGGTACACACTATCTGTAGATCTTTGTTGAATATCCCTGCATCGTACAACATTTGAGGTATTTGAGTAGTTTTACCGCATCCTGTGTCACCACTAATGACAACGATATCGCTTATCTTTACAGCATTGAGAATAGCGCCCTGTTGTCGGAAAGCAGGCAATGTTGCCCGGAACCTTTGCAACTCCGCATACCGGTGGCGGGGCACTTTGCTAGTCGGGACGTTCCCCAACCCGGGTTGCACGACGGTTAACTGTCGACCCCCCTGGCGCTGCTCTCCCCTCAGCTTCAAGTCGCGGAACATCCGCTTAAGGAGTGGCCCCACCAATAGATTGATGTTCGAAACTTTAGGTCTGATGTATTCATCAGGAAGCCTCTGAGCCCCTTGGTAACCCTCTGTCCTCACTCGAACCCCGTTAGCAATCAAAAATTGCCTTCCCTGTTCTTCGCTCGTTTTGTTGAATTTTCTCAGCGTCAGGAAACGCTCGTTCTGCGACCCTGAAGATTCATGGAATAAACCAAAAGTGTGGGCGAACTTATGCACCTGCTGGCGACCTGCAGCAGACAGTGTTGGGGGGAACGAGAGCTCATGAGCGGTGGGATCGTCCACAAAGGCCTTTACCATACTTTGAAGGTGCTTTTTCAGACGCTTAAAATTCTCAGGGAATCCACCACCTTTTTGATTGTCGACAATGTCCAACACGCCGCGCTTTGTGTCGGAGTTATCGGACGCAGGCATATTCTCGCACTTTTGTCGAGAATCATTTCCCCTAGGTAAGGAATTGGTGAACTCCTGCTGAACTGGAGCACGTGGCAACAAGACGGGCGGCCACCAAACACCACTGGGCATCGGAAGTGGATGACCGTACATCGGGGCAGGTGGGAAGAAGCCCGGTGAGCACGCAGCCCTAACGGAGGCATGGGGCAACATTTGTTGCAGTTGTGAGGCCTGAGGGCTGCCACCCATCGGGAAGCGACGTATGTTCGCATCAACTGTTTGATGCTTCCCGCCTTCGCATCGCTTCTGGTTCATGACAGGACCAGTATCTATAACAAGAACAAAGCAAGCAACGAGCCTCTGCGCGCCTTCCTTTCCTTTAACAAGGGGAAACGATCAGAAAGGCAGACAAAAATTCAGCAGAATTCGAATGAAAACAGAGGGCAGATGTTGGCGGTGTCACAAGCAAACGCGGTAAAGAACTTATCACAACAGCTACACAATTAGCGCTCGATACACACGAGAAACACTCACAAGTCGTCTAGAACATCGTTCTTTCCCTTAGTGGTTTGACGCTGGTTGTACTCCTCGACGGCATGTTGTAGCTCTTCCAAAAACAGTGTGTCATTTAAAAAATCTTCCAGCGTTCCGTTTCGTCGAGCGTCAGACGCAAGAACCTCATGTAGCACAACCTCTTCCTCGACACCTTCACCAGAACTATAGGAAGTCACAGTTATCTCGAGGGCAGCGATGTTTCCGTACATCCAACGGCTCATGCCCACGTCTATAGCAATCACGCTGCCTCCACAAAAAGTTTCCACTCTCCCTGAGCGTTGGGGAGTGTGACCCACAACCACCCGTTTTACCCCCAGTGAAGCGAGCGCCTTTTTTGTATCGGCACAACGACCATTTGAAGCATCAAGAAACATCTTTCGGGACCACAAAGGACCGGTTGAACCCAAAAGGATATGACCAAAATTTTTTGTACGTATCGCCTGCTTGGCTTCCCGGTTTAGCCTCTCAATTCCATCGGAGGCAACGTGTTCGTCAATGCCAGCATGAACAAATAAGGTATCGGCGACAGCATACGCTACTGTGAAATTTTCTAAAATAAATCCTCCGAACGTGCCGTTGAGTTCAAACGCGCGCTTGCGCAACGCCCTTGTCAAAAACCCACCCATAGATTTTGAATGGACATAATGAAAGTGACCCTGAAGATTTAGAAGCTCGTGATTTCCCATAAGCAGAACTACTTTGTCGTCAGTGTAGTTCGTGCGCACCTCATTAAAAAGCGAAACAGCCATCTCAAGTACCTCCAAATCTTCCTCACCTCTATCAATCAAATCTCCAGTTTGTATTAGGGTTGTCCGCAATCGTGTGCCGTATTCCCTAAAGAAGTTACCTTCCTTAGTCCCCCATCTGGGCTTCCACACCACTTGTTTACTACTGTTAGAACGTAGGCTAATGACGCCGGACATCTCAAGGATTTGCCGAAAACGCTCGGCATCTCCATGCACATCTCCGACGGCCACAATACGGTGGATTTCAATGGGAATGACATTCCTGCTAAGGGGGTTTGCGTCTACATTAGCACAACATCGTATGCCCAAATGTGCAACCAGAACTAGCGAAATTAACAAGTATTTCCCCACCATTAAAGACGGCTAAAGTATTAAACTGTCTGGTACACAACACGATATTTTGTGTCAATACGAAACACCTTAGATATTAGAAGTCGAGAAGGACATCATACGAGAACTGAAGGCAGGAGAAGGTTGAAAACACAAAAACAGCCCACAATCAGACAAATACTGAGTGAACAAGGCACCATTAGCACAGTTCGTAATGTCCTTAACGTAATAGGGATGACTCCTTTGCTGACACAAACACATGGTCGAAGACAAATCATTGCACAAGATGTGCACCCCTGGCACTGGAAAGGCGCTAGTGCAGTTACCTGGACTGGGGCTCTCTCTCCCCCCCCAAACGAAACCAAGTTGTTGAGCAGCATCAGGTGTTGAGACTCACACACTCATTATTGTTCGGATGCTGGCACATGTCCATAATCACAAATAATAAAAAAGTTATCGGTCACCACCTTCAGAGGCCATACCTGCCGACATTTTTTTCCTCATTTTTAAAAAGTTCCCTCGACGTAAAAGGAGGATTTAAGCACGGAGGTGTTGTTACAATTGGAGCCGGGGCTAGTTGCACCCGGCTCGAAAGTGATGTGACCGACAAACCTCCGACTACGGCCCTCTTATGCAAACAAAGCACCACGGGCATGGTACAAGTAGTCAAGTGAAGCTCTAACAATAACAATCATAATAGAGTATTACTGTATCTATTTGGCTCTTCGCGATACTCTCGGCATCACTTGCGAGCACAGAAAAACAAGCGGAAACCCATAGCATTCTCAGCATTTAACATGCTTCCAAGGGCGGATCTTTTGATGTGCATTCATTTAAATAAGAAAAGATCCCAGATCGTGCGTTCATGACACATGGTGACGTTGGCAATAGCCAGCTAAGCCGGAGGACATGGTTCATTTTTGTAGTTCGACCCTTTCAAGTTAAAAAAAGAATTAACACTCTATGACCACGGCTAATCACAGCGAAAACACAAATTAATCTCATTTGATTCATTTCTTAGCGCACTCTTCACCCATGCGCCCCCACCTCTGCGCCACTCCCATTTCGCACTATTCTTAGTGGTGTAAAGGTTGTGGGGGTGGGTCGTTCCCCAGCACCACATCCTGGGCTTACAAACAGGGTTATGGGCTAAAAATGCACTCCAGCGACCGTGTGAACCGAATCAATTGCCCACAGCTCGCCGGAAGTTTGCAGCTTCCGACGGAACTTGCAAACGGAGAAAGCCGTCCGGACGACAACCAGTAAATATGTCACTAGGGGCGGACAAACAAATAAGTAAAGGTTTCTACCACTTTCATTCACTTTCCACCTCTTTCCCCACCGCGTTGCTCAATCTGTCATTATATCAATATCCGGCATCACCTGCACAGCGACGAGATGTGCTCAACACCGTTACACTTGACGGATCGCAGTGACACGGGTGATTGACTCTCGAGCTCACAGTTGGTGGCATTAGCGGCTGTCCCGCGTTATTGTTCACTAAACGGGGTCACTGATCTCCCTGACGCCCCTATCAATACGCATCAGAGGACAGCGTACATCGGCCTTCTTTTTCTTTGGAAACGGAAAAGGTAAAGGAGGAAAGAACGAAGATGATAAACTCTGCGGGTTCGCAAGCGGATTTATGGAGCAGAACCAATTTGCTGACCTTCAATATTGTTCACCTCCTACAGCAAAGCGGAAACGGCATTACATCTCCTGCCTTAGCTATTCAGTGAGAGTTTGTTCCACTACTGGTGAGAGAATGGATCATTCCATTGTTCTCCCTTGTTGTGTATGATGTAGTTCGTTTATTTGTTTTTCGAGACACCCATTCAATTGATACCTTTTTAGTCGAAATAATCGTTTCAATCTTTAGCAACCTTACTTTGATGCTTTCTCTTCCTCCCTCTTGCTATTCTTTTCGTTGCAGTCAAATGATCACGCGGAAAATGAATCGATTGATGCAGGGCTTTTGTTTCAGTTGCAGCCGGCTTTGCCTAAGCATGGTGGCATGAACAATGGAGCGACAACACCTCTTTCACGTCGTGTGCACTTCGACCGTACATTCCCTGAACTTTCGTTGCATTTCCCCTTCTTTATCAGTGATCAATTCTCACCATACGCTTGACTGGAACATTTTGGAGGTGATAGTGTGATGTTACGCAATACACAGCCGAATCCAAACACTCTATTAGCGTTGGGCTCGTGTTAATGGCTTCCGGTGAACGATCAGTACTATCTGAATATCACCCTCGGGAAGCTGATCGAGAGTGTTGCCATGTGCCACAGCAGTATAATATCCGTATTTCAGGCAGGTTCTTCCCCCTTTCGTTTGTGCAGGTAACGCAAAGAAGTGTTTCAACCCTCTTTCTAGAAGGTGTGTCAGAACATTTCTTTGCGTACTTGTGGTGTCGGGAGAACACGACCCGCCGGAGTTCCTCTGTATGTTTTGGAAGTGATGCCCTCCCCAGAGTGTTTTGTGTTTCCTTTTCTCTTCTATACCACCACAACCGTGAAGTTGTCTATGTGCCACGCCAGGTGTAACCGCGGCATAATGTTGCTCTCGCTATTCTTTCCCTCTGTTTTTTTACTTTACCATTTATCCTGCAGAATGAAAAGCAGCGAATCGTTCCGTTGGTACTGCCTTTTTTGTTGCTAATTTTGGTGCGCATTTCTATATACGTCGCGACCCTCCCTCTCCACTATTGTGGGGCCCTTTTTTTTTTTGTGACAGCGATGAAAGAGACAATGGCTCAGCGAAAATTGTCGTTCTCCTTCGGCTTTTTGGTCGCTCCATTACAGTGCGGAAAACCGTTGAAAATCCGCTTTCAACTGCCATACCTTCCGCACGGCAACTGCATGTTGCTTTGCTTGTTCCAAGGAAATAATCCATCGTTAGTTCCTCATTCCTCAGTGGTATTGAGGTTCTGGTCCTTGATGAATCGTCCAGCATTTCCATTTCACCTATCTAAACATGCCAGTCAAATTTCCTGAGTCTTATCACCTTTCTTATTCTTTGCGCTTTTCATCACCTATGGCATCTGCTTTCAGCACCCAGATGCTGCACAATCGGAGGAGGACATCCTCGCTAACAAGAGGTATTCAACTTTACGTGGTTTCCCCAATCTGTCAAAATTATCGTAACGCCCCCCTTTTCATTGCGCTTTTACACCTGGCGTTCCTATAGGAAAAGCTGCCTCTGCATCTGCTCAAAGAAGATGCTTTTTTACTTAGAGGGATAGGGAGGGGGCTAACATTCTCCTGAATGCAACGACTGCTCCAGTTATGAGCGTGCCTCCTTTTTGTATGGCCTCCTCATTCGCTGCCTTTGGCAAAGCAGACATCGTGTGTGCAGCTTGCGCACGCATGCGACCACGAATATTGCGGTGTGGAGGTGACGGCAAATACTAGCGGAAAATCGCGGCACAGCAAATTTCCCCATTGTGTAACACGTCAGCGATGTGAGCCGATCTCGGTGATCCCTCTCTCCAACCCTGCTCTATAGGTGAGACGGCTCCAGCCTCAGTAGTCTTCGTGGTTCTTTTGTTGCCCCCTTTGTGAACTTCACTATTTCGAATGACTAAAGCACTAGGCTAATTAGCTTCGGTCATTTCCCCCTACATTTTCGTAATCCGTGTGGAGGTTATGGGCGTCGGCACGCCTGATCCCAAGGCACACAAATCTCTTTTCCTCAGTTAATATGTCCAAATAGTGTTGCGTTAAGCACTGGGTGACACACCCTACTCGTTACTCTTGCATATCGTCGATATTTTCCAGATCCATGTCATTGGGCATGGTCGTGGGATCCTCTGAAAAGAGCCTACCGCGAAACTCCGAAATGCTACCTCGTCTTCTGTTGAGGTATTACACCCCAACCGTGTATAAGATTGGCATCAGAGCCAACCCTTGCGATGTTCTGCAGGTCATGGATACAGTTTCTAACCATGTGTTGCCAATCTCCACTTGGGGTCTTGAAGTGAACAACAACTGTCGCATCCACCTCGTCGGCTGGAAATATATTTTCCAGCGATCTAGCGCCAAAATCATACCTGCATGCTCTACCGGGGTCAATGTTATCAGATAGCTCAGAAACATCACTACCGCCTCCCCTCCTCCTTGCCCGCCGGCTTATTACACTAAGCGGCTTTGCCATAGCACTCGTTGTTGGGCACCTGAAGCCCTGGCCGCTGTGGCTAAGGTGAGGCGTCCCGTTCATTCTTCAGTTTCTGTGTCTTTCTTTCCATTAGTTTGCAGGGGCCGTCTGTTACGGTCACTGGCCGCGGTCGCGCCACCTATGTCGCAGCCTTGTTTGTCTCCAAGGTCGGTGTTAAAATGCCCTTCCCTCCGCCGTTTCGCCATGGCGTTGGGCCCAGCGCACCAGTTATTATTTCCAGGGAGGTGCTGTCCCTCTTTCCGCTCGAGATCCTGCAATTTATCTCCATGCTTATGATCCGCCCCCGGTGCCGCCCCTTTAGCAAATTCACTTGGAGCTGACTTTCGTTTAGCTCGCGATGAGAGGGCATGACCGTGCGGTTGTTTGCTGGCGGCAATCCGCTATTTGGGGGGTGGGGGCGGATCGGCCTCTCTGTGGGATTCTTGGAGAGTAGCTCTGTGGGTACGCTCGCCTCCACTCCGCTCATTGTTTCTCCTTTTCGGTAGGCGTTGACTGGTCGCCGGTACCCGCGTGCGCGGCGCGTCTCCGCTCCGGACTCACCCTGGTCAAGCGAATTGACACCGTTTCGAGTGCTGTTGGGGGTTAGGTGCCCAGAGGGCCGTTACCGCCCTTTGGCGGGTGTGGCGGGGTCGCTTCAGCTTCCTTACGGGCTCGGAGCAGTGCCGTTGCCGAGCGGTACGCTTGTACGCATTCTGCGGGGTGGTAAAACCCTTTGTTTTCATTGCTTATTGGCCCATGATAATGAGGGTTGATGGTTGTAACAAAGGGACGGTGCAATTTAAGCGCGCGCGCAGGGGGACCATATATCAAAACATATCTGTGAGTTTAAGCGACTTCACAAGTGCTGCTCCTAGTGATTTTTTAAGTACCTGGGGAAGTATTTAGGTCCTCGAGCCGGTAAGTGTGTTGGGTTGCTCCCCCTACTGCGTGGTTCTTGATCCCCTAGTGGTGCGGATAAATGGACGCCTGACTAGAGAGACCGGCAGTAGCGTTGTCGTTCTTTTGACTTTCTTTAGATCTGACAAGATGCCACTTGTTCCGTTGGGTGCGCTGACTGTTTGACTTCTGCCTCACGGCCCCAACACTCCCTGTGACAGTTAGAAAAAAAAACTGAGGAAATCTTATGCGAGACATGATGTCGGGACGATCATTCATTACCGATTACCGACTCAGTAGCATTGCCGTTTCGGTATATCGGACAACTTTACCGAATCAACCCTCTGTACGAAAACTAAAGACCCAACAAATCACCTATCTTGCAAATCCGTGACGTTCGTCGTTTAGATATTTAATACTTCTCGTTACTAAACACGACACTCTTAGGACTGCAGAAGCATAACATTTTACATAAAAGCCAACAGCCCCCCCCCAAAAAAAAACAATTGAATTGAAGTAGTTGCCCTAGCAAAAGGCGAAAACAATGCCAAACTCTAAGAAACTTGCAGATATAAATATATTTATGAGATTTTAGGATGAAACGGGACAAACCAAAGGAGGGGAAAACAAATCAAGTTAAATCAGAAGGAAAAAAAAACGAACATGCTCCACCACTCCGATGGTGAGAATTTATTTCTCTTTCCCAACTTCCATCTCTTTTTTCTTTTCTTTTTTTTCTTTTTTTTTCCTCCAACAAAGACAAGTAATGTGCTTACGGCCTGTTTTTTTTCTTTTTCTCTTTTCAATTGTTTGTTCCGGTTTATATTTCTTTAAATATATAAAAATTAGGGGTTTCGTTGTTGGTCTACGCGTTGCCATTTAACGTTGCTACGTTATTTTCTTACATATCAAATCTTCCAGTGGTAATTCTTCCCTTGTATGCCAACGGGAGTGCGTAGACCTGCATTATCTTTTAAAAAATACATATTACCTTCTTACGTGTTAACTTTGTGAAACATAACCTATGCGACATGATCTTTTCGAATGATGGATATGCAAATGACTCTGCCCCAATGCCATGTGTCATGCTGTCCAGCACTCAGTGTTGGTGGTGACTTTATGAGCACCGCTTTAACTATTGTTTGGCAGTGCATTCCTTGTTTTTATGAAGTCAGGTTGATGCGCAGTGGTTACCGTTATTTCTTTCCTTTGTAAATATACATAAATATATGCATATTTCAGTATTTAAATACGTATGCTTACCTTGTTTGAGGTTCTATCATATTTGAAAAACATTTTTTTATTTTTGTTTTGTCTACCTCACTTTAATGCTATATTTATCCACTACGGCACAGCAGGTGGCACCTTCCTCACACAGTCCCATGGAGGTTTATTTGCGATTGCCCAGGAAGTGGAACAGGAGGGGGAATATGGGAGTTAGGCGATGCGTCACAATTGCACTTTGCCGCTCTTACGGTGAGTTAACCGAATATTCTTTCGTGTGTGAACCGTAGTATTTCCACCCTCCCAGGGTTGAGGGTTTAATATTTTGATTATGTCGCGATTGGTGACTTTCTATTTCTGTCCAATACGTCGCCGGGCATGATCTGCATATGTATTAAGCGCGCCGATGCCACTTTACTGGTTTCTATTTTCCCTCTTTGATATTCTTCTCGAAGACACAAGATTTCACATACGAATAATACCACACATTACCGAAAGTATGCACTGGCAGGAAGGTGGCGGAAGAGGATGTGTGTACACTCATGGAAACTGCAGGCGGAACCTTACCGCAGGGAGCCCTGCAAGGCGTTACAGCATGTACAAGCACTCACCTGTCATTACTGCTGTATCACTGCTACACTTGTTGCCTTTGCTACTCATGTGGATGCCACCTGTGTGCGCGGATGACAGTGCTGTGACGGTAAATGTGCTATCCATGATGTATAATCCGGAATATTACGTTGAGAAAGTGAACGCCATCAATGCCGGCTTTGACGCATCACTGAGTGCCCACGGTTGGAAGACGGGCTCCGGTGCGACAATATCTGTCATCCGTCCCCCATCGTACAACACCACAGCTGAGGACATATTTCAGCTGGGGGTGAAACAAAGTGAAGGGAAGTTATTAGTTGTATTCGGGCCCCTGGGTACTGACCCTGTCGTTTGGGTTCGTGATAAACTAAAGGAAAATGATCTTGTTGCCATCGCTCCTATTGCGTACTCCAGTGAGGTCCGTGGTTGGAACCCTCACCTCTATTCAATAAGTGTCGAACCCAATGCTGAGCTCCTCGCCCTCATTCGATACGCTGTTGTTTATCTGGGTCTGCCGCGTGTAGGTTTGATGTATGCGAAGGGTAATGGGTTTGACAAGGAGTCATATGAGTTTACCATGCGAATAATGGAAATGATGGGCCGCAAGCCATGTGGAGTGTTCGCTGTGGAGAGCAGTGGGGGTCGGGACGTCTTGGAGGGTGAATTGAATACCAAGTGGGGGCAATTTGTTGCTACACGTCCGCAGGCTGTACTGCTATTTTCGTCAATCGCGGATGATACCACCGGGTGGTTTGTCAAGAAGATAGCACAGGACAACCGCACTGTGGACATGTACCTGCTCGCTCCTTCCAGTTTTCAACATTTTCTGATCAAAACATGGAGCGATGCGCTGGTGTCACTTAATCGTACGTTCACTCCTGGACAGCTGATCACAACTGGAACAGTGCCACTCGCTAGTGACAATCGGTCCTCGATGGTTCGGCACTTCCAGCGTGACATGGACAATTACCTGGATACAAACAGTGACTGGAAGGGCTTTGCGAAACCTGAACATTACCTTAAGGACGACAAATTAGGGGAGATGATGGTGTTTGGATGGCTTGCGGGAGAAGTTCTGTTTGAGGCCCTAAACAACGCTCCACAACTGACAAACCGTACTTCATTCATGGAATCTCTGTACAAGCAGCGTCGCTACGTGATTGATGACTTTGTGGTTGGTGACTTTGGTGGTGAGTGCGATGAGGGCGCTGCATTACAGGGTGCCATGTGTAATTGCAATGAAGGCGGCAGCATGGCGCATATGAGAGTTGTTGTCAACAGCCTCAGTTTGAAGCCTATGAAGAAAGGCTCTGTGACGTGGAGTGTATCGGAGTGCTCAAGTGCTAATGTGCAGGTGAGCGCACCGTTAATCGGACTGTATGTAGTCCTTACGGATGATAAAGTTGCACAACGTGCGAGCATGAGGTGGTCGTTGGGCGCTCGGAGCATCGAGGAAGCGGATGATGTTGATAAGAGAATATTTTTCCATTCCTTAAAGGTTAATTTGAAAAATTTAACGCAATCACTTGAACAAGTAAGGGACACGAAGGCCGTAGCTGCAGTTCTTGGTGTTGTTACCGCTGATATTCTGAGCGTGCCGAATATGACTTTCATTGGCCCTATTCCACTGTTCCCCCGGTTGAACAAGTTCTGGAGAAACGTGATCCATCTGCAACCGCTACTTGCGCAGCAGCTATATGTGCTTGCTGTATACCTCTCCAACACCTCTTCCACGGGAGTGAAGGCGCTTGTTCGCGGGGGTGAAGCATCTGAGGTTGTAGACACGCTTGATAAGTCATTGGTTACGTTTGGTGTGTCGCTTGATTCCAGTAAGACACTTGGTGATGATGACCCGATATCGTCATATCTCTCGGGTAATGGAGATGTGTTTTGTATTGGACTCACTCTCACTGACGTTGCTGCGGTTGCGCGGCACCTTCAGACCCACCTCAGGGCCCGTGTATTCGTTCCATTCAATGACATTTTGTTGTTTTATCAGGAGTTTGTGGCTGCATTTAATGCGAGTAAAGAGTCTATTGCCAGCTCAGAGCGGCTCCTATTCGCGACGAGTTTCCCACACTGGGCAAAGAAGAACACGAAATCAGATATGGTTGCGAGATTTCATCGCCATGTCAATGAATCGCATTGGGATCCACTAACGTTCCTGGGCTTTGCTACCACTCGGTTGCTTCAGGTTGTTATCTCCAATATGAGGAAGGTGAATGCAGAGCTGCTGGCAGACCGCATTTACACGGAGTCCAACATCAGAGTGGATGACGTGCGATTTGGACCCTTCAGTGATGCGGAATGTGTTTCTGGTACGAGTGTTTCGGCAAATGAGTGTGCCTCAAACTTTGGAGCCACAAACATTTCTGTATGGTCGATGGCGCGTGTGCTGAATTCAAGCTTGCCCAGGACACAGGTTGGGATGACACCGTCTATGGACTATGTTATTCCGCAAGAGGGTCAACTCACACGGTCACAGATAGCTGGAATAATTTCTGGGTGTGTATCCGCCTTGTTATTATTTATTGCCCTTGGTGTGTTCCTACACATCTCCCTGCGGAACGCTCGTAACAACAACCGTGCACCCAAGGAGCCAACGGACCCCGTGACACTAATATTTACTGACATTGAGAGCAGCACTGCGTTGTGGGCTGCACACCCTGATCTGATGCCCGATGCCGTCGCCGCGCATCATCGTATGGTCCGTTCACTGATTGGGAGGTATAAGTGCTACGAAGTCAAAACTGTTGGGGATTCGTTCATGATAGCGAGTAAGAGTCCTTTCGCTGCCGTCCAACTCGCACAGGAATTACAGCTGTGTTTCTTGCATCATGACTGGGGAACAAATGCACTTGATGATTCTTACCGTGAGTTTGAGGAGCAGCGTGCGGAGGGAGAATGTGAGTACACACCACCAACCGCGCATATGGATCCTGAAGTGTACAGTCGTTTGTGGAATGGCCTGCGTGTACGTGTTGGAATCCACACCGGGTTGTGCGACATCCGACACGATGAAGTGACGAAGGGATATGACTACTATGGGCGGACTCCAAACATGGCAGCAAGGACGGAGAGTGTAGCAAATGGTGGTCAGGTGCTGATGACGCATGCGGCGTACATGTCGCTGTCAGCTGAGGATCGTAAGCAAATTGATGTCACTGCACTTGGTGCTGTCGCACTTCGCGGTGTGAGTGATCCGGTTAAGATGTACCAGCTGAATACCGTGCCTAGTCGTAACTTTGCTGCATTACGGCTGGACCGCGAATACTTTTTTGATGAGGGCGAGGATGGCACGACAACCTCCACAAGCGACCACAGTTCTTCGCGTGCGGAGCTGAGTGAATCAGCTCAGATAATTGCAACTGCACTACAGTCGCTGTTAAGCACGTTCAAGACAGCGCATCGTGAGAAGTTGTTGCTGCCGTATTGTGAGCGTTGGCGTGTGCCTCTTCCCCGTAAAGCTGCATCCGAGTGGGATGACGCCTACTGTGAGGAAGTGGTGCGTCGCATTGCAGTTAAGGTTGGGCGCGTCGCTGACCATGGCGCTCATAGTGGAAGTGAGTCGTCAAGTACGCAAGGCAGTTCATCAATTATTATCGTCCCCTTTTACGACCCTTGCTACCGTGAAATGTGTTCTTTTTAATTGCTGGTTTGGAGTGTAGCAAGAGTCGCACGTCTTGATTGTTGTTCATGTTGTCGCCGTTGTAACCGGGGTGGCCACTCGGTGTTCGTGATGTAGAACCTCTATTTTTTTTTTTTTTTTTAAAGAGTGGTTATCGTTTTTTTTTTTAAGAAAATTTCTTTTTATCTGTTATTTAATTCTGCGTCGATGTTTCAAGTGTTTTCAATATCGCGCGTGCGCAACTATCGTTTACGATGATATTAATTTCCATTCGTAACTGTGACATGAGCGCACCTACAAGTTTGAAATTTTGTAGATATGCGGTTGTATCAGTATGGCAAGAAATGTCATATGTAACAAATGCAGCTTGTCAGTTGTCGTTGATTTCATTTTCCTCTCTTTGCTTTGTAGAAATGTGTATATGAACTTATCTGTGAATATGATGGTTTCCGGTGTTTTTTTTAAAATTACCATTGAGTAATTTTGTTTTTTGTTTCCAATTTGTGGATATTCTTTTTTTTTTTTCCCTGCTTTACTTCTGTTGATGCTGTTTCGTTAGACCTTCTTTGTTGTAACCTGCAAGGCCTAATCTCCCGGCGGAATATGCCAGCATTTTATGCATTTGGTGAGTGGTCTGACGTCTTTTCCGGAGGGAGGAAATGGGAAACATGGGGTGGGAGGGTTATTAGGTGGTGATAACGTTTCTTTTTTCATTAATTTTTTTCGGACGTTTCCTTTGTTAAGGTAATGGTCTTACTTGCTCGCATGTGCGCTGTTGCGTTGAACTTTGCTTCTATACTCGTTGTTGGGTGTACCCGTATTTCTTTCTTTTTTCTTTGATGGTTTGTAAAGGGCGTGGAGAATGGAAGTGGTATGACTTTTAGGAGCCGCTATGCGGGAGTGTTCTGGTGATTTACGTGCGAAAATGGGCACATATGCGACTGTGGCGTTCTGTGGTGATGTCTTAGCCCCTCTCGCATCCGCGTGGTTGTGTTAACACTTCGCCGTTACGTCGTGTAGTGCCCATGTGCGGGGTGATACAGTTGTTGCGGTGGCAAACAATAGTTAAGTGCATGAGGGCGGGTGTAGAGAAAGACTTTCGTCGGGCAGAATAAGCCGCTGGGCTTCTTTAACGATGTGACGACCTTTCGATTTTTTTGCTGATGGGCAACTGTGCGGTTCCTCGTGCTCAAGCAACGGATCACTGCTGTTGGTTGCTCTGCGTCGCTGCTGTCGTGCCTGCTTCCCCTATCTTTTGACTCGATGGGTGCTGGAGGTGTGTGTGTGTGGAGGGTTGTCTGATTTCTTTTAGCTTTTCAATGCTGCAGAGACAAACCCACATTTTTTTGTTTCTCTTTTGCATAAATGAGATGCCGTGAAGACACTAAATGGCGACGTGTGCCTCCAACTGCCATGATGACGGCTGTCATGTTCCGCCAATGCCTTCAGGTAGCCGAAATGTTTGGCTTTAAACAGTGTGTGCGTGTTTGTGGGGTGCGTGGGAACCGGAACTCCGGTGTCTCGGGGAAATGCGTGCCGCTTCTGATGAACCTTCGCCTCCCCCCGATAGCGAGGGAAGCCCGGTTCCCTCCGTCCACCGCAACGGACTCTTTTACTTGCGTATTGTCGAATATTCACACGAGGGCCTTCCAAACCATGTCACTTGCCAACGCCGGCATGTCATGGGGAAGAATGAATGGAATACGAAAACCTCATGAAGTGTGCGGCGCTTTCTCGAGACTTCCCCGCCAGCGGTGCCGCCTTCTCTGGTGGTTGAGATAATCTCCTCTTTAAAGTGGTTGAAGGAAGCACACCATACGATATCACACCAACCCGCAATAGTAAAGTAAGTAGTGGCATTGGGCGACATTGAAATAACCAAGGGCACTACGGTTCCTCATCGGCTTCCTCACTCTCCTCCGTCTCTTCCTCCTCTTCTGCAGCATCATTCTCTTTTTTCTCCTCTTCTGGTTCACTTTCTTCCTCATCCTCTTCTTCCTCCGTGCAACTCTTGTCAAGTCCGTCCCTGTTAGTAAGTAACGGATGCATTAAGAGTTCCGCTATTGCCGGTCGAGCGCGTGCGTCTT
>NC_026739.1:125669-132895 GCF_000210295.1 Trypanosoma brucei gambiense DAL972
TTTGTCAAGAAGATAGCACAGGACAACCGCACTGTGGACATGTACCTGCTCGCTCCTTCCAGTTTTCAACATTTTCTGATCAAAACATGGAGCGATGCGCTGGTGTCACTTAATCGTACGTTCACTCCTGGACAGCTGATCACAACTGGAACAGTGCCACTCGCTAGTGACAATCGGTCCTCGATGGTTCGGCACTTCCAGCGTGACATGGACAATTACCTGGATACAAACAGTGACTGGAAGGGCTTTGCGAAACCTGAACATTACCTTAAGGACGACAAATTAGGGGAGATGATGGTGTTTGGATGGCTTGCGGGAGAAGTTCTGTTTGAGGCCCTAAACAACGCTCCACAACTGACAAACCGTACTTCATTCATGGAATCTCTGTACAAGCAGCGTCGCTACGTGATTGATGACTTTGTGGTTGGTGACTTTGGTGGTGAGTGCGATGAGGGCGCTGCATTACAGGGTGCCATGTGTAATTGCAATCAAGGCGGCAGCATGGCGCATATGAGAGTTGTTGATGACAGCCTCAGTTTGAAGCCTATGAAGAAAGGCTCTGTGACGTGGAGTGTATCGGAGTGCTCAAGTGCTAATGTGCAGGTGAGCGCACCGTTAATCGGACTGTATGTAGTCCTTACGGATGATAAAGTTGCACAACGTGCGAGCATGAGGTGGTCGTTGGGCGCTCGGAGCATCGAGGAAGCGGATGATGTTGATAAGAGAATATTTTTCCATTCCTTAAAGGTTAATTTGAAAAATTTAACGCAATCACTTGAACAAGTAAGGGACACGAAGGCTGTAGCTGCAGTTCTTGGTGTTGTTACCGCTGATATTCTGAGCGTGCCGAATATGACTTTCATTGGTACTCTTCCCCTGTCCCCCCGGTTGAACAAGTTCTGGAGAAACGTGATCCATCTGCAACCGCTACTTGCGCAGCAGCTATATGTGCTTGCTGTATACCTCTCCAACACCTCTTCCACGGGAGTGAAGGCGCTTGTTCGCGGGGGTGAAGCATCTGAGGTTGTAGACACGCTTGATAAGTCATTGGTTACGTTTGGTGTGTCGCTTGATTCCAGTAAGACACTTGGTGATGATGACCCGATATCGTCATATCTCTCGGGTAATGGAGATGTGTTTTGTATTGGACTCACTCCCCCTGACGTTGCTGCGGTTGCGCGGCACCTTCAGACCCACCGCAGGGCCCGTGTATTCGTTCCATTCAATGACATTTTGTTGTTTTATCAGGAGTTTGTGGCTGCATTTAATGCGAGTAAAGAGTCTATTGCCAGCTCAGAGCGGCTCCTATTCGCGACGAGTTTCCCACACTGGGCGGAGAAGAACACGAAATCAGATATGGTTGCGAGATTTCATCGCCATGTCAATGAATCGCATTGGGATCCACTAACGTTCCTGGGCTTTGCTACCACTCGGTTGCTTCAGGTTGTTATCTCCAATATGAGGAAGGTGAATGCAGAGCTGCTGGCAGACCGCATTTACACGGAGTCCAACATCAGAGTGGATGACGTGCGATTTGGACCCTTCAGTGATGCGGAATGTGTTTCTGGTACGAGTGTTTCGGCAAATGAGTGTGCCTCAAACTTTGGAGCCACAAACATTTCTGTATGGTCGATGGCGCGTGTGCTGAATTCAAGCTTGCCCAGGACACAGGTTGGGATGACACCGTCTATGGACTATGTTATTCCGCAAGAGGGTCAACTCACACAGTCACAGATAGCTGGAATAATTTCTGGGTGTGTATCCGCCTTGTTATTATTTATTGCCCTTGGTGTGTTCCTACACATCTCCCTGCGGAACGCTCGTAACAACAACCGTGCACCCAAGGAGCCAACGGACCCCGTGACACTAATATTTACTGACATTGAGAGCAGCACTGCGTTGTGGGCTGCACACCCTGATCTGATGCCCGATGCCGTCGCCGCGCATCATCGTATGGTCCGTTCACTGATTGGGAGGTATAAGTGCTACGAAGTCAAAACTGTTGGGGATTCGTTCATGATAGCGAGTAAGAGTCCTTTCGCTGCCGTCCAACTCGCACAGGAATTACAGCTGTGTTTCTTGCATCATGACTGGGGAACAAATGCACTTGATGATTCTTACCGTGAGTTTGAGGAGCAGCGTGCGGAGGGAGAATGTGAGTACACACCACCAACCGCGCATATGGATCCTGAAGTGTACAGTCGTTTGTGGAATGGCCTGCGTGTACGTGTTGGAATCCACACCGGGTTGTGCGACATCCGACACGATGAAGTGACGAAGGGATATGACTACTATGGGCGGACTCCAAACATGGCAGCAAGGACGGAGAGTGTAGCAAATGGTGGTCAGGTGCTGATGACGCATGCGGCGTACATGTCGCTGTCAGCTGAGGATCGTAAGCAAATTGATGTCACTGCACTTGGTGCTGTCGCACTTCGCGGTGTGAGTGATCCGGTTAAGATGTACCAGCTGAATACCGTGCCTAGTCGTAACTTTGCTGCATTACGGCTGGACCGCGAATACTTTTTTGATGAGGGCGAGGATGGCACGACAACCTCCACAAGCGACCACAGTTCTTCACGTGCGGAGCTGAGTGAATCAGCTCAGATAATTGCAACTGCACTACAGTCGCTGTTAAGCACGTTCAAGACAGCGCATCGTGAGAAGTTGTTGCTGCCGTATTGTGAGCGTTGGCGTGTGCCTCTTCCCCGTAAAGCTGCATCCGAGTGGGATGACGCCTACTGTGAGGAAGTGGTGCGTCGCATTGCAGTTAAGGTTGGGCGCGTCGCTGACCATGGCGCTCATAGTGGAAGTGAGTCGTCAAGTACGCAAGGCAGTTCATCAATTATTATCGTCCCCTTTTACGACATGCACCTTCAGGAATACTAACCTTGTCATTGATGATATTCGTAGAGTAGCAGTAACACACCGGATTTCTGTTGGGTCGCCATTATTACGATGAAGCCGTTGCCCATCGGCCGATGGCTCGCAATGTAAATGAATGTTATATGCATTAATAGTGCCAGCGTTTAGTGACGTTCATGCTTATTTCAACAATATGTTTATTTATTTTTTTAACTCTTGTTTTTATTTTCTTACATATCAAATCTTCCAGTGGTAATTCTTCCCTTGTATGCCAACAGGAGTGCGTAGACCTGCATTATCTTTTAAAAAATACATATTACCTTCTTACGTGTTAACTTTGTGAAACATAACCTATGCGACACGATCTTTTCGAATGATGGATATGCAAATGACTCTGCCCCAATGCCATGTGTCATGCTGTCCAGCACTCAGTGTTGGTGGTGACTTTATGAGCACCGCTTTAACTATTGTTTGGCAGTGCATTCCTTGTTTTTATGAAGTCAGGTTGATGCGCAGTGGTTACCGTTATTTCTTTCCTTTGTAAATATACATAAATATATGCATATTTCAGTATTTAAATACGTATGCTTACCTTGTTTGAGGTTCTATCATATTTGAAAAACATTTTTTTATTTTTGTTTTGTCTACCTCACTTTAATGCTATATTTATCCACTACGGCACAGCAGGTGGCACCTTCCTCACACAGTCCCATGGAGGTTTATTTGCGATTGCCCAGGAAGTGGAACAGGAGGGGGAATATGGGAGTTAGGCGATGCGTCACAATTGCACTTTGCCGCTCTTACGGTGAGTTAACCGAATATTCTTTCGTGTGTGAACCGTAGTATTTCCACCCTCCCAGGGTTGAGGGTTTAATATTTTGATTATGTCGCGATTGGTGACTTTCTATTTCTGTCCAATACGTCGCCGGGCATGATCTGCATATGTATTAAGCGCGCCGATGCCACTTTACTGGTTTCTATTTTCCCTCTTTGATATTCTTCTCGAAGACACAAGATTTCACATACGAATAATACCACACATTACCGAAAGTATGCACTGGCAGGAAGGTGGCGGAAGAGGATGTGTGTACACTCATGGAAACTGCAGGCGGAACCTTACCGCAGGGAGCCCTGCAAGGCGTTACAGCATGTACAAGCACTCACCTGTCATTACTGCTGTATCACTGCTACACTTGTTGCCTTTGCTACTCATGTGGATGCCACCTGTGTGCGCGGATGACAGTGCTGTGACGGTAAATGTGCTATCCATGATGTATAATCCGGAATATTACGTTGAGAAAGTGAACGCCATCAATGCCGGCTTTGACGCATCACTGAGTGCCCACGGTTGGAAGACGGGCTCCGGTGCGACAATATCTGTCATCCGTCCCCCATCGTACAACACCACAGCTGAGGACATATTTCAGCTGGGGGTGAAACAAAGTGAAGGGAAGTTATTAGTTGTATTCGGGCCCCTGGGTACTGACCCTGTCGTTTGGGTTCGTGATAAACTAAAGGAAAATGATCTTGTTGCCATCGCTCCTATTGCGTACTCCAGTGAGGTCCGTGGTTGGAACCCTCACCTCTATTCAATAAGTGTCGAACCCAATGCTGAGCTCCTCGCCCTCATTCGATACGCTGTTGTTTATCTGGGTCTGCCGCGTGTAGGTTTGATGTATGCGAAGGGTAATGGGTTTGACAAGGAGTCATATGAGTTTACCATGCGAATAATGGAAATGATGGGCCGCAAGCCATGTGGAGTGTTCGCTGTGGAGAGCAGTGGGGGTCGGGACGTCTTGGAGGGTGAATTGAATACCAAGTGGGGGCAATTTGTTGCTACACGTCCGCAGGCTGTACTGCTATTTTCGTCAATCGCGGATGATACCACCGGGTGGTTTGTCAAGAAGATAGCACAGGACAACCGCACTGTGGACATGTACCTGCTCGCCCCTTCCAGTTTTCAACATTTTCTGATCAAAACATGGAGCGATGCGCTGGTGTCACTTAATCGTACGTTCACTCCTGGACAGCTGATCACAACTGGAACAGTGCCACTCGCTAGTGACAATCGGTCCTCGATGGTTCGGCACTTCCAGCGTGACATGGACAATTACCTGGATACAAACAGTGACTGGAAGGGCTTTGCGAAACCTGAACATTACCTTAAGGACGACAAATTAGGGGAGATGATGGTGTTTGGATGGCTTGCGGGAGAAGTTCTGTTTGAGGCCCTAAACAACGCTCCACAACTGACAAACCGTACTTCATTCATGGAATCTCTGTACAAGCAGCGTCGCTACGTGATTGATGACTTTGTGGTTGGTGACTTTGGTGGTGAGTGCGATGAGGGCGCTGCATTACAGGGTGCCATGTGTAATTGCAATGAAGGCGGCAGCATGGCGCATATGAGAGTTGTTGTCAACAGCCTCAGTTTGAAGCCTATGAAGAAAGGCTCTGTGACGTGGAGTGTATCGGAGTGCTCAAGTGCTAATGTGCAGGTGAGCGCACCGTTAATCGGACTGTATGTAGTCCTTACGGATGATAAAGTTGCACAACGTGCGAGCATGAGGTGGTCGTTGGGCGCTCGGAGCCTCGAGGAAGCGGATGATGTTGATAAGAGAATATTTTTTTACCCACTATACGCAGAGTCAGGAAATGCAGCGAAGACTTTTGAAAAAATTCGCGACACGAAGGCCGTAGCTGCAGTTCTTGGTGTTGTTACCGCTGATATTCTGAGCGTGCCGAATATGACTTTCATTGGTACTCTTCCCCTGTCCCCCCGGTTGAACAAGTTCTGGAGAAACGTGATCCATCTGCAACCGCTACTTGCGCAGCAGCTATATGTGCTTGCTGTATACCTCTCCAACACCTCTTCCACGGGAGTGAAGGCGCTTGTTCGCGGGGGTGAAGCATCTGAGGTTGTAGACACGCTTGATAAGTCATTGGTTACGTTTGGTGTGTCGCTTGATTCCAGTAAGACACTTGGTGATGATGACCCGATATCGTCATATCTCTCGGGTAATGGAGATGTGTTTTGTATTGGACTCACTCTCACTGACGTTGCTGCGGTTGCGCGGCACCTTCAGACCCACCTCAGGGCCCGTGTATTCGTTCCATTCAATGACATTTTGTTGTTTTATCAGGAGTTTGTGGCTGCATTTAATGCGAGTAAAGAGTCTATTGCCAGCTCAGAGCGGCTCCTATTCGCGACGAGTTTCCCACACTGGGCGGAGAAGAACACGAAATCAGATATGGTTGCGAGATTTCATCGCCATGTCAATGAATCGCATTGGGATCCACTAACGTTCCTGGGCTTTGCTACCACTCGGTTGCTTCAGGTTGTTATCTCCAATATGAGGAAGGTGAATGCAGAGCTGCTGGCAGACCGCATTTACACGGAGTCCAACATCAGAGTGGATGACGTGCGATTTGGACCCTTCAGTGATGCGGAATGTGTTTCTGGTACGAGTGTTTCGGCAAATGAGTGTGCCTCAAACTTTGGAGCCACAAACATTTCTGTATGGTCGATGGCGCGTGTGCTGAATTCAAGCTTGCCCAGGACACAGGTTGGGATGACACCGTCTATGGACTATGTTATTCCGCAAGAGGGTCAACTCACACGGTCACAGATAGCTGGAATAATTTCTGGGTGTGTATCCGCCTTGTTATTATTTATTGCCCTTGATCAAATACACACGCTCTTCCCTCTTTCCCGCATATGTGTGTATTTGATAAAGTCATAAGGAAACAACACTGACAATGAGCATGGACACCCGTATGGTGAATTTTGGTTTTACGCGTGCTGCTCTCCTGTGCGGTCTTTTATTATTGCTAACTGCCGTGTGTCCGCTGCGTGTGACTGCTGCTGATGGTGATGATGGACGCGTGATTGTTAATATCAATACTATAATTTCTATGGTCAATCGTGCATTTATTNGTGATCACGCACACATCACCCACAAAACACCGTACATCACACGCAGTGCATCCAACCACATTAAAAACATGGAGACAAGATAGAAAAGAAAAACAAACAAACAAAAACCAGAAGAACACTGAGAGACTACCAGACACACACACACACACACACAGTCGATTACGTGGGACCAAATAAGGGAAAGAAACTATAGGAACCTTCGCCACCACTCCATGAATTATCTTTAAAACAAGACTGCGAGAAGGGTGACGACAACCTCAGATGCGGCTCCACGTCGCATTGGGGTGCAAACGTTGGCACAAGTGGCCGAAAAGATGACTCCCGCCATGTCATTTCCCGCCCCACGCCTTTGGGTTTTGTAGGAGTTTTAGGTGCCATTGGCTTCAGATGAGGTGAACCCGCCGCAACTACGTTAAAACGTTGT
>NC_026739.1:132995-138160 GCF_000210295.1 Trypanosoma brucei gambiense DAL972
TTTGACTTTCTTTAGATCTGACAAGATCCCACTTGTTCCGTTGGGTGCGCTGACTGTTTGACTTNTGCCTCACGGCCCCAACACTCCCTGTGACAGTTAGAAAAAAAAACTGAGGAAATCTTATGCGAGACATGATGTCGGGACGATCATTCATTACCGATTACCGACTCAGTAGCATTGCCGTTTCGGTATATCGGACAACTTTACCGAATCAACCCTCTGTACGAAAACTAAAGACCCAACAAATCACCTATCTTGCAAATCCGTGACGTTCGTCGTTTAGATATTTAATACTTCTCGTTACTAAACACGACACTCTTAGGACTGCAGAAGCATAACATTTTACATAAAAGCCAACAGCCCCCCCCCAAAAAAAAACAATTGAATTGAAGTAGTTGCCCTAGCAAAAGGCGAAAACAATGCCAAACTCTAAGAAACTTGCAGATATAAATATATTTATGAGATTTTAGGATGAAACGGGACAAACCAAAGGAGGGGAAAACAAATCAAGTTAAATCAGAAGGAAAAAAAAACGAACATGCTCCACCACTCCGATGGTGAGAATTTATTTCTCTTTCCCAACTTCCATCTCTTTTTTCTTTGCTTTTTTTTCTTTTTTTTTCCTCCAACAAAGACAAGTAATGTGCTTACGGCCTGTTTTTTTTTCTTTTTCTCTTTTCAATTGTTTGTTCCGGTTTATATTTCTTTAAATATATAAAAATTAGGGGTTTCGTTGTTGGTCTACGCGTTGCCATTTAACGTTGCTACGTTATTTTCTTACATATCAAATCTTCCAGTGGTAATTCTTCCCTTGTATGCCAACGGGAGTGCGTAGACCTGCATTATCTTTTAAAAAATACATATTACCTTCTTACGTGTTAACTTTGTGAAACATAACCTATGCGACACGATCTTTTCGAATGATGGATATGCAAATGACTCTGCCCCAATGCCATGTGTCATGCTGTCCAGCACTCAGTGTTGGTGGTGACTTTATGAGCACCGCTTTAACTATTGTTTGGCAGTGCATTCCTTGTTTTTATGAAGTCAGGTTGATGCGCAGTGGTTACCGTTATTTCTTTCCTTTGTAAATATACATAAATATATGCATATTTCAGTATTTAAATACGTATGCTTACCTTGTTTGAGGTTCTATCATATTTGAAAAACATTTTTTTATTTTTGTTTTGTCTACCTCACTTTAATGCTATATTTATCCACTACGGCACAGCAGGTGGCACCTTCCTCACACAGTCCCATGGAGGTTTATTTGCGATTGCCCAGGAAGTGGAACAGGAGGGGGAATATGGGAGTTAGGCGATGCGTCACAATTGCACTTTGCCGCTCTTACGGTGAGTTAACCGAATATTCTTTCGTGTGTGAACCGTAGTATTTCCACCCTCCCAGGGTTGAGGGTTTAATATTTTGATTATGTCGCGATTGGTGACTTTCTATTTCTGTCCAATACGTCGCCGGGCATGATCTGCATATGTATTAAGCGCGCCGATGCCACTTTACTGGTTTCTATTTTCCCTCTTTGATATTCTTCTCGAAGACACAAGATTTCACATACGAATAATACCACACATTACCGAAAGTATGCACTGGCAGGAAGGTGGCGGAAGAGGATGTGTGTACACTCATGGAAACTGCAGGCGGAACCTTACCGCAGGGAGCCCTGCAAGGCGTTACAGCATGTACAAGCACTCACCTGTCATTACTGCTGTATCACTGCTACACTTGTTGCCTTTGCTACTCATGTGGATGCCACCTGTGTGCGCGGATGACAGTGCTGTGACGGTAAATGTGCTATCCATGATGTATAATCCGGAATATTACGTTGAGAAAGTGAACGCCATCAATGCCGGCTTTGACGCATCACTGAGTGCCCACGGTTGGAAGACGGGCTCCGGTGCGACAATATCTGTCATCCGTCCCCCATCGTACAACACCACAGCTGAGGACATATTTCAGCTGGGGGTGAAACAAAGTGAAGGGAAGTTATTAGTTGTATTCGGGCCCCTGGGTACTGACCCTGTCGTTTGGGTTCGTGATAAACTAAAGGAAAATGATCTTGTTGCCATCGCTCCTATTGCGTACTCCAGTGAGGTCCGTGGTTGGAACCCTCACCTCTATTCAATAAGTGTCGAACCCAATGCTGAGCTCCTCGCCCTCATTCGATACGCTGTTGTTTATCTGGGTCTGCCGCGTGTAGGTTTGATGTATGCGAAGGGTAATGGGTTTGACAAGGAGTCATATGAGTTTACCATGCGAATAATGGAAATGATGGGCCGCAAGCCATGTGGAGTGTTCGCTGTGGAGAGCAGTGGGGGTCGGGACGTCTTGGAGGGTGAATTGAATACCAAGTGGGGGCAATTTGTTGCTACACGTCCGCAGGCTGTACTGCTATTTTCGTCAATCGCGGATGATACCACCGGGTGGTTTGTCAAGAAGATAGCACAGGACAACCGCACTGTGGACATGTACCTGCTCGCCCCTTCCAGTTTTCAACATTTTCTGATCAAAACATGGAGCGATGCGCTGGTGTCACTTAATCGTACGTTCACTCCTGGACAGCTGATCACAACTGGAACAGTGCCACTCGCTAGTGACAATCGGTCCTCGATGGTTCGGCACTTCCAGCGTGACATGGACAATTACCTGGATACAAACAGTGACTGGAAGGGCTTTGCGAAACCTGAACATTACCTTAAGGACGACAAATTAGGGGAGATGATGGTGTTTGGATGGCTTGCGGGAGAAGTTCTGTTTGAGGCCCTAAACAACGCTCCACAACTGACAAACCGTACTTCATTCATGGAATCTCTGTACAAGCAGCGTCGCTACGTGATTGATGACTTTGTGGTTGGTGACTTTGGTGGTGAGTGCGATGAGGGCGCTGCATTACAGGGTGCCATGTGTAATTGCAATCAAGGCGGCAGCATGGCGCATATGAGAGTTGTTGATGACAGCCTCAGTTTGAAGCCTATGAAGAAAGGCTCTGTGACGTGGAGTGTATCGGAGTGCTCGAGTGCTAATGTGCAGGTGAGCGCACCGTTAATCGGACTGTATGTAGTCCTTACGGATGATAAAGTTGCACAACGTGCGAGCATGAGGTGGTCGTTGGGCGCTCGGAGCATCGAGGAAGCGGATGATGTTGATAAGAGAATATTTTTCCATTCCTTAAAGGTTAATTTGAAAAATTTAACGCAATCACTTGAACAAGTAAGGGACACGAAGGCTGTAGCTGCAGTTCTTGGTGTTGTTACCGCTGATATTCTGAGCGTGCCGAATATGACTTTCATTGGTACTCTTCCACTGTCCCCCCGGTTGAACAAGTTCTGGAGAAACGTGATCCATCTGCAACCGCTACTTGCGCAGCAGCTATATGTGCTTGCTGTATACCTCTCCAACACCTCTTCCACGGGAGTGAAGGCGCTTGTTCGCGGGGGTGAAGCATCTGAGGTTGTAGACACGCTTGATAAGTCATTGGTTACGTTTGGTGTGTCGCTTGATTCCAGTAAGACACTTGGTGATGATGACCCGATATCGTCATATCTCTCGGGTAATGGAGATGTGTTTTGTATTGGACTCACTCTCACTGACGTTGCTGCGGTTGCGCGGCACCTTCAGACCCACCTCAGGGCCCGTGTATTCGTTCCATTCAATGACATTTTGTTGTTTTATCAGGAGTTTGTGGCTGCATTTAATGCGAGTAAAGAGTCTATTGCCAGCTCAGAGCGGCTCCTATTCGCGACGAGTTTCCCACACTGGGCGGAGAAGAACACGAAATCAGATATGGTTGCGAGATTTCATCGCCATGTCAATGAATCGCATTGGCATCCACTAACGTTCCTGGGCTTTGCTACCACTCGGTTGCTTCAGGTTGTTATCTCCAATATGAGGAAGGTGAATGCAGAGCTGCTGGCAGACCGCATTTACACGGAGTCCAACATCAGAGTGGATGACGTGCGATTTGGACCCTTCAGTGATGCGGAATGTGTTTCTGGTACGAGTGTTTCGGCAAATGAGTGTGCCTCAAACTTTGGAGCCACAAACATTTCTGTATGGTCGATGGCGCGTGTGCTGAATTCAAGCTTGCCCAGGACACAGGTTGGGATGACACCGTCTATGGACTATGTTATTCCGCAAGAGGGTCAACTCACACAGTCACAGATAGCTGGAATAATTTCTGGGTGTGTATCCGCCTTGTTATTATTTATTGCCCTTGGTGTGTTCCTACACATCTCCCTGCGGAACGCTCGTAACAACAACCGTGCACCCAAGGAGCCAACGGACCCCGTGACACTAATATTTACTGACATTGAGAGCAGCACTGCGTTGTGGGCTGCACACCCTGATCTGATGCCCGATGCCGTCGCCGCGCATCATCGTATGGTCCGTTCACTGATTGGGAGGTATAAGTGCTACGAAGTCAAAACTGTTGGGGATTCGTTCATGATAGCGAGTAAGAGTCCTTTCGCTGCCGTCCAACTCGCACAGGAATTACAGCTGTGTTTCTTGCATCATGACTGGGGAACAAATGCACTTGATGATTCTTACCGTGAGTTTGAGGAACGTCGTGCGGAGGGAGAATGTGAGTACAC
Source organism: Trypanosoma brucei gambiense DAL972 (assembly GCF_000210295.1). Classification (NCBI taxonomy): domain Eukaryota; phylum Euglenozoa; class Kinetoplastea; order Trypanosomatida; family Trypanosomatidae; genus Trypanosoma; species Trypanosoma brucei. Next base: position 137,603 of record NC_026739.1, read on the forward strand.
ACTACCAACCGCGCATATGGATCCTGAAGTGTACAGTCGTTTGTGGAATGGCCTGCGTGTACGTGTTGGAATCCACACCGGGTTGTGCGACATCCGACACGATGAAGTGACGAAGGGATATGACTACTATGGGCGGACTCCAAACATGGCAGCAAGGACGGAGAGTGTAGCAAATGGTGGTCAGGTGCTGATGACGCATGCGGCGTACATGTCGCTGTCAGCTGAGGATCGTAAGCAAATTGATGTCACTGCACTTGGTGCTGTCGCACTTCGCGGTGTGAGTGATCCGGTTAAGATGTACCAGCTGAATACCGTGCCTAGTCGTAACTTTGCTGCATTACGGCTGGACCGCGAATACTTTTTTGATGAGGGCGAGGATGGCACGACAACCTCCACAAGCGACCACAGTTCTTCACGTGCGGAGCTGAGTGAATCAGCTCAGATAATTGCAACTGCACTACAGTCGCTGTTAAGCACGTTCAAGACAGCGCATCGTGAGAAGTTGTTGCTGCCGTATTGTGAGCGTTGGCGTGTGCCTCTTCCCCGTAAAGCTGCATC
>NC_026739.1:138261-155761 GCF_000210295.1 Trypanosoma brucei gambiense DAL972
TTCAAAGGTGCCACATCTGTTCGTAAATACATAATGACGGAGATATTTTCCCTCGTGGGACCTGAGGTGTGTTTCCCTCAACTCAAAATCTACAACTAAACTCGTCTGTGCCGCACCTCCAGAGGCGGGGTTGAGGGAAACCCAATTCAGTTCCCTCGTGTGAATATATATCCGTCATTATGTATTTATGAACAGATGTGGCACCTTTGAATGTAAAATGAATCGGGTGTCCCATGACATGGAAATGGAATATTGCAACGGGGGTTTTTGGGGGCCGCCGGATTCTCCCGCCCAATTAAGCGGGAACTGCTGAGGCAAAAGGGCACTCGGTGCGGTGCCTTACAGTTGGGAAGTGGGTGAAGCCGTGACGCCGCCGTAGCGTCACACACACACACACACACACACACACACACACACACACACACACACACACACACACACACACACACACACACACACACACACACACACACACACACACACACACACACAGAGAGAGAGAGACCACCAGGCACGGACATTTGGGCAAAAAAGGGGGAAAAAACGGTTCGTACCGCAGCAAATGGGGGCCCATTTAGTTCTGATCGCACGCAGTTGCAAGCGTCGGTAATATAATATCTTTCTGCTTGTCACCGCGTTTTGAAAGGCCAGCGGGGTGGAAGTATTTGGAAGGAGGGGGGAAGCTCTAAGAGCAAAAAAAAAAAAACAACAATAACAAAAAAAAAGGATCTGCCACCGCGGCGGCGATTCACTCATTGTCAGCCCCGGACAGGACTTGCAGGGATCCGCGCTTACGCTGACTAGGGGAAACGATGAGGCATCTGCAGCAAAATAAATAAATAATAATAATACTTATGGTTCCGGCAAATTTGAGGGAAATCATCGGCAAGCCGAATGAGGAAGATGCCACTCCTCGTCATATACACTCTTTGGGTTGGCACCGCGGTGAGGGAAACATGGGAGGGGATGGGGAATAAATCCGTTGCGTGCCACTTTCCTTTTAGTTCCCGCTACCGCTTCTTTTATGGGTTACCCTATCGGATAATAATGAAGGTGTTGTGACAACGATGTCCACGCAGCCTCCTGAGCTTACGGTAGTATCGGCAACTAAAGCGGAACGTTCGCAGACGGACATGCATTTCCAGCAGGAAACCGTGCATGTCTCACACGGCTGTGGCGTAGCCTTCGGAAATTTTTGTTACTTTTATGTTGTTGTTGTTGTTGTTGTTGGGGCGCGATAGAAATAGCTTCCACAAAACTCGGAAAAGCCGGACATCTCCACTCAACTTAGTTTGGAATGCGAGGCTACACGTGTAGAAGGAACTGAAAGGGAAGAAGTGCCCGTGGAAATCTTGTTGGGGCGCGGTAGCGGCTGATTTCTCACCCGCCCACTACTCGAAACCGGTTCCAAGTCCGCGTATCATCGCACACACGCGGTTCCTACGGCCACTTTTTCCCCCTCCAGTTGCCGCTGGCAGTTAAAATGGCAGTCGTAACTAAACTAAGGAGCAATACTTATGTATGTGTGCGTGTGTGTGTGTGGGAGTGTGGCAGGTATTTTCTAAAAAAAAGCAGTAGTCACCCCCCTTTCTCTCACTTTCACCATTCCTCCTCATTTCCTCGCCGATTGTGTGGCACTGTGCTGTGCTACGCAATTCAAATCCACATGAGAAACCACCTTTTGATTCCCCTTCGCAAACATCCATCCATTGCTTTCAAGTCCTCAAGTGTTTGTTGCCCCCGCGGCAACGGGAGAAGTTTGCATGCGGGGGGCACATTTCACGCGCCCAAATGCATAATTGTACGTTCCATTGACTCCTGAACATCTTTGCCATGCTTTAGAACGGCAAAACACCATCCGTGAAACTGAGGCAGCCATTATGAGCGAGTCGGCAGTAATAATAATAATAATAACAACAATGATGCTATTAATGGCGGCGCAACGTCTCCACCCGTATTTTTTTTTTTTTGTGTGTGTGTGTGTGTGCTAAGGCTAACAACAGCGTGTCAAGTAAATTCTTTTTAAGGTAGGATGGAAAGAAAAGGACACAAAAATGAGTACATAAGAGGAACGAGTTACATTCGCCTTTTCAGCACATCGTCCGTTAATTCATACATACACCATCCACCCCCTTCTCCCAACGTCGTGAAAGACCCTACACCATTGAATAATAACAACCCCAACAAAGAAGAAAAAGAAGGAAAAAACAGAACAAACGAACAACAACAACAACAACAACAACAACAACAAACAAAACAGAATTAATATGATGGCGGCATGTTGCCGAAGAGAAAAATAGGATATAAATATATAAATATATGAGTATACAAATATAAATATATATGTGTTTTTTTCCTTTTGTTCGGGGCGGGGGTGGTGGAGGGGCTCTGGCGCTTTTTCAAGACCGGAAGCAACTTCGCTCCGTATATGGCCCGTAAAGGCTCTCATGCCAAATTCTCGCATGTATTATTGTTTTATTTTTATTTTTGGGTGGTGGGAAGCTTCGCACCTGGCGCCAGCACCGTCCGCCGCGCTGAAACTGATTATATTTATCGCCATTGTTTTTGTTTTTCTTTTCGCTTTTAACCCGGCAGCACAAGCACGAGGCAAAGAGAAAGAGAAAGAGAAAGGGAAAGGGGGCCTCTGATGGCGCGATAACTAATTTCACATGCGCTTGCAAAATAAGTCCCCCCTTTCCCACCTCTTCGCGGTTCTATCATATCCACCAACGCACTCAACCAACTGCCGGCATCATTCTCCTCCTTCTCCACACTCTTCCCATCGTAGTGGTCCCGCCCTGCATCGTCCGCAACATAAATGTGGATACAAAAGTGAGAGACAATTTATTTATTTATTTATTTTCCCCCCTCTTTTCTTTTCTTTTTGTTTTGTTTTTTTTTAATATTTTTTGCGTCCTTAAATCTATTCTCTTTTATTTTTTTTTTTGTTTTTCCCGCCCCATCCATACTCCCGCATGATGGCTGGTCGTCTCCACTACGGTGTCCAACTGCACAACCCCCTCCTCCTCCTCCTCCTCCACCACCCTCAAATGCAACGAACAGACTGACAAACAAATACATAGACGTACACACATGCATATATTTTATTTTTTTTAAAAAAGAAGGGGGGGGGGAGAGGGGAAGAAGAAAAAAAAAAATGGGAAAAGGGAAAAGGAATGAGAAACATTTTCCTTCCGATTTTCCGCCACGAGCTATGGATGTTTACATGACGTCTTCTTCATTTGGCCACACCTCTAACCTCTTATAAAATTCATATTGAGTTTCAATCACCTTCAGGAAACGTATATTTCTGTCCCTTGCTCCAACTACCTCATTATAACGTTTTTGATGTTCCTCCGTGAGACTTCCTACTGCAAGTTTTTTTTGCGACCACGATTTCATTTCCTTTTCAAACTCTTCAATCTGCCGCTGGACGTCTCCTCGTATGATATCCATGTCTTGCTTCAGTAACGCGCGATGCCAAAGCCTTTCGGGGACGAAATCTCCCTGCAGAATTTCCTTCCGCTCCCCGTAATAGTAGTACACAGTCATAATGTATTGTAATAAACTAAAAAAAAAAAATCACCACCCCCTCCCTAAAAATAAAGAGCAACTTGGCGCATTTAAAACAGCAACACTAATAATAACAACAATAACAATAATAACAATAATAACAACAGCAGAATCGTTAGAGTTATTTCTGTAATTTTCCACACCCCGCTCTATCAACATTCATTACATAACCCCGATGTTATTATTTCCCAAATGTATCTGGTGCTGACAGCACAGCACGAATAGATAAAAACAAAACAAAACATTACTGCCGTTAAAAAGCGTGGGCGGAAAGGTGGAGGAGGTTTTGTTCATGTGCCGCCTCCTCCCATCAACTCCATTAATATGTTTTGTTGAAGATATGAATAAACCAACACATACACATACGCACGCATATATTTATATATATTTATATATAAAGGTGTTGTGAGAAGAAGACGCGCAAATCCGTAAGTTCCATGAAAACGCCGTGCTTTGTGTGGATATTGTTTATTGCTTTTATTGTTTATGTATATATATATGTGTATATATGTGTGTGAGTGTGTGAGTGAGTAATTGAGTTACATTAATTCGATGAAAACTCCTCTCCTTCCCTCTTTTTATTTTTGTTTTGTGTGTGTGTGTATGTGTCTTTATTTATTTATTTATTTATTTACTTTCCCATTTGGTTCACGTACTTAATGCAAATCTATTAGCTACGAAATGAAGAAATGGATCTTTTCTTTAAAAAAAAAAAATGCTAAAGAGAGTAGCAAAAGAAGAAGAAGAAGAAAAAAAAAAGAGAAAGAAGAAGAGGATATATATATATATATATATATATTAAAAATATATGTATATTTTAAAAAAATATATATATGGAATGAGGGAAACAGCAAGACCATCTTTATTTATTTATTTATTTATCGTTGCCTGCGTTCAAACCCTGCCGTATGAAAGGGCGATATTCCAGTCAACAACATATTTTGTTTCTGTTTTTACTCCATTTCCACACTCGTTTGGTACCGTACGGGAAACACATAAATGCCGTAATGAATGGAGACAACAGAAGTAATAGTAATAATAATATAATATAATATAATAATAATAATAATGGTAACAAAAATAAAAAGAAAGAAAAAGAAGTGAGAAGAGATTTATAAATAGTATATATTTATAGATATCATATATTCATATATTTATAAAGGTTTTGATAGAAATTTGGATGGACGGAAGGGAAAGTTAAGAAAAAACAAAACAAAACAGAACCCTCTCTCTTCAAAAAAAAAAAAAAAACGGTGGAACATGACAGTTTAGGTCCCGTACGTGGCGTGAGTAAAGGAAACTGTAAAGTAGAAAAGGGAAAAATAATTAAAAAAAAACACGCACACAAACAAACAAACAAACAAACAAACAAAAAAAACAAAAAAAGAAAGAAAAAGAAAGGTGAAAACACCACCGTTTCGTCGGTTATCATCGTTGCCATCATTCATTCACTTATTTTATTGAGCTGTTGCCTTTTTTTTATATTGTTTTTCAAAAAAAAAATATATTTATATATAAATATTAATATATCTCGTACAAAAACAAAATGAAAAAGCAAGCAAACAAAAAAACTAAACACAAAAGCACACAAGTACAAATATTTATATAAATATATGTATGTTTGTGTATCAAAGCGTTTATTATTTATTTTATTTTTATTTTTATTTTTTTAGAAGAAAAGAAAAATCTGAAGATACTTCTCCTCTTCTCTACCGTGTTATTAATGTTGTTGTGTTGATGTTGCTACGCATCTCATCTTCTATAAATAAATCCCTCTATTTCATTTAATTTCCCCACATCTTCGTTTATAAATTTAAATAAATAAATAAAAAAATATATATATATATATATATTTATCTATTTTTTTTTCTCCTCCTCCTCCTCCTCCTTTTTTTTTCTTCCTTCTAAAATCCTTTGCTTTTCGTTTGTTTGGCATGGTACAGTAGCAAAAGTAAAAATAATAAAAGAGTTCACAGCACGGGGATGAGAGAATAAACCGAAGAGAAAAACGAAAAAAAAAACAAAGCAATAAAATTGGGAAGTAAAATTACAAAGCAATAAAAGTAAAATATAACAAAAAACAAAAACACACAAACACATACAAAGAGATGAAATGAGACGAAAATGCCTCCCACTTCTCGTGTAGTTGAGGCGAAGTGTAATGAAGACTCAACTACACGCACAATAATAACAAAAAAAAAAAGAAAAAAAAAGAAATTTAGGAGGAAGTGCAGAATAAATTACGAGAAACAAACTCTGTTATTCATCTTTAACTTCCTGGTACCACAACAGTAACAATAACAATAACAATAATAATAATAATAAAATACATACAAATACACATACAAATACACACGCACACACAAAAACACAAGCACGAACACAGACGTATATATAAATAAATACATTTATACATTAATATATATATATATATATAAATATAAAGAAAACCTGTTGCAAGTTCAAAGGTGGGTGTAGGCGCAAACCATGCAAAAACACATAAACATAAACATAAACATAAACACACACACACGCATTGGTATTATGTTGTTGTGTGTTGCATAATGTTGCGAAACTCATACAAAAAAAAAAGGAAAAGAAAACAACAACAGCTCGTTGCCCACTCCCATTCCTATTGTTTCTTCTATTTTATTTTATTTTATTATATTATATTATATTATCATACTTTGTTTCCTTTCCCTTTCCCCCCTTTCCTCTCCTCCGAACATTTTCTATAATATATAAAATAATATGAGATAGATGAAAAACAAAACACGCACACGCAAACTAAAAACTGAAACTAAAACTAATAATAATAATAATAATTTCATTTTGTATACGCAATGTTCGTTAACGCATCTTTTTTTTCTTCTCTATTGCTTGTTTTTTTGATCATTTTTTTTCCTTTTTTTCCTTTTTTTTTTGGGGGGGGGGGAGAGAGAGAGAGAGGACGAATATAACAGAAATAAAAATAAAAATAAAAATATCCCCCACTTTTTGTTTTTTTTTTCATTTGGTTGAAGTGACGTGGCACCCGAAACAAAAATAAAATAAAATAAAATAAAAAATCACGGAGGCTCATCGCGCAGAAACATGTCGAATCACACGCAACGGTTGTCCGGAGGGGAATACACACACAAAAAAAAAATGCACGAAATAAAAAAAGGCAAAATAAATAAACAAACAAACAAACACCGCTCTTCTCCCCTCTCCTCTCTTTTCATCTCGCCAAAAAAAAAAAATTCCGAAGCCGATGGAAAAGTTGTGCAGAATTATATAAATATAAATAAAAAAAAATATATATATATATATATATATATTAAAAAAAAAAAACAGCGCGCGCCTTCTAAAAATAATAATAATAATAATATCATTAATTATATTAAAATATTCGTTTTGTTTATATCTTATATCTTATTATTGATCTTCGCTTCTTCTTTTTGTTTTTTCTTTAAAAGAACGTACACCACCATTGCATGCTTCCTCAACTCTTTTGCCCGCTCTTCTACATTTTCTCTTCTTTTCTGTTTCTATTTTTCCCCCCCCTTTAAAAAAAAACAAAAAAACAAACTAACTAATTTGCAAAATTTCCCTTCACAGCGCAAAGTTACAAGCATAAGAACTTATATATGCCAAAGAAGGATTGATAATAATAACAATAATAATAATAGCAATCATAATAACAGTCACAACAAAAGGGCGAAAAATAAATGAGTAAAAAAAACAAAAAACAAAAAACAAAAAAGGAAAAGAAAAGGTAAAAGAAAGAGGACGTGAGAGAGAGAGAGAGAGAGAGAGTTTGTGTGAGGAGGGACAAAAAGATATTTTGATGGAAAAAGTAACAAAGTAACAAAATAAAAGAAGAAAAAAAGAAAAAGAAAAAGAAGGATGAGGATGAGGGAAAGGGAAAGGGAGAACACACCTGTGAAGTAACTTACAAATAAAACACACAAAATAAGTACATACACTTACAAATTCACACATGAAAGAAATGATGAAAAGCAACGGCCTTTGGGATGTGTAAACGAACTTTACTTGACGTACTCGCATCCACTCAAAGAGGTTTTTTTTTTAAAAATTCATTCCGTTATTTCGCCTCATTTCACTTCTTTCCAGTCTTTTTTCTTTTTTTTTTTCTTATCTTATTTTTTTTTGTGTTTGTGTTTTCTCTTTTCAAGAATTCTTCTCTTGTTGTACCACTAATAATAATAATAATAATACTAATTACGGTAATAATAATGACGACCATAAAACATTCTCCTCTAATTGATTCCTTTTTACTCCCATTGCAAAGGAATATATATATATATATATTTAAAAAAAAAACCCTCTTCCTTGGGTTTTGAGGGGGGGGGGGGAAAGGATAAAGTTGGTATTGTTGCGGTGGTAAATAAAAATAAAAATAAAAATAAAAATAAAATTAAAATTAAAAAACAAACAAACAAACTCTCTCTCTCACTCACTCTTACTTACTTACTCACTCTATTCCTAAAGCTTCTCAGTTTTATTTTTTTCTCTATTATTTTTTATTTATTGGCATCTCCACATGCACTCCCGTTCCTTTATCTTCTATTTTTCTTTTTTCAACTTTATATATATATATATATATATAAATATTTTCTCTCTCTCTCTCTCACACTTGTGCCATCACTTATTCATTTACTTATTTATTTGTTTTGTTGCATTATCCATATCCCCACTTTAGTTGTTGTACCCGGTCGCGTTTAAAAACTTTACAAAAATAAAAAGAAAAGAAAAGAAAAAAAAAGAAGGGAGAGAGAGAAGAAGAAGAATAGTGAGAAAATACAATTTTGGGATCACGCGGAAAATCAGAGGTTTTTTTTTTTCAAAAAAAAAAATTCAACTCAATTCAATTCAATTCGTTTCTTACTTTTTCTTGTTATTTTTATTGTTAATGTTTTCCCCCCTTTTTTTTTCTTCTGTTTTTATTTTATTTTATTTATCCGGTTGATTTGCTTATTCACTTATTTGAGTTTTACTTTCACATGCGAAGCAAATTAGAAATAAAAAACAAAACACACACACACACACACACACACACACACACACACACACACAACAAGCAAAGAAACAGACAACGAATAAGTAAATAAGCCACATGGAAACACAAAGACTCGTACTTTCGAAAGGAGAAAAAAGAAAACAAAAAAAAACAAAAAGAAAGAGGGAGAAAGAGAAAGAGAAAGAGAAAGAGAGAGACAGTATTAAAAATGGAGCAAAACAAAAAGGCACAAGCACCAACCAACCAACCAACCAACCAACCAACCAACCAACCAACGAAAAGCAAAAAGAACAAAAAGCACTTGACATTATGAGGCCTTATGTTAACATGAACCAACACGACGCCTTCATTTATGCCAAGTACTTAAAGATCCTTTTATTTATTTAATTATTTAATTATTTATTCACTTTTTTTTACTTTTATTTATTTATTTTTTTTATCTACTTCTTTCCTTCTTCCTTCTTCACTTTCTTTATGCATCTGTATATATATATATATTTATTTATTGATTTGCTTCATATTTCCGTTTATATGTTCACTTGTCTCTGTGTCAAAGAACTAAAAAACAAACAAACAAACAAAAACACACAAAGAAGCAACGGATGCACAATAAACTCCACCGCACCCTTCAAACAAACAACAAATAAAACAACAGCGATAACGCCACCCTTTGCTGCAAATGCCTCACTACATTTACACTTATATTATATTATATACTATATATATATATATACTATATATATATATATATATAATAATAATAATAATAACAATAGTAATTACTATTACCATTATTACTATTTATGTTATATAGGTAAATTCATTTGTTTGTTTGTTTGTTTTTTTAACACAAACACGCGTCGTAAGATAATAAAAAACAATAATAATAATGATAACAGTAATAACAGTGACATTCATAATACTAATCATAATGAAAAAAGTGAGTAACAGTAGAGGAAAATGCGGACACGCAAACGTCAAGAAGCAAACAAAAACGAAAAAAAAAAACTGGAACCGGAACCGAAACCTAAACCCAAAACGCACAACATAAAAAAAAAGACAGGCAAAAAAAACAAAACAAAACAAAACAACAACAACAAAAGAACTAAACAAAAACTAAAACAACGATGAAATAACGGGAAACTGTTGGATGAAGAGAAGAAAAATAAAAGAAGGCGGTAAGTAAAGAACAACAACAACAACAACAACAACAACAAAGAAAACAACGTTAACTACCAGTAAATAACAACAACAGCACCAAACACCAGCAATAACGAAAAAAAAAAGGGAGCGAAGAGGAAGTAAAAAAAGAAAAAAAACCAAGAGGAAAAGGTCCCGTTCACACTCGAAGTTATTGCTGCTCTTTTTTTCTTTTTGTTTGCTGTCCTTATTATGATTATTATTATCATCATCATCATCATCATTAGGGCTATCATCAGTTTTCTCCCTCTTCCTCTTTCTCTTTCTCTTCAATTATATTATATTATATTATATTATTTCCCGCTCCCGTTCCCGTTACCGCTTCCATTTTCCCCATCTCCACTGTCCTCCAACCCAATTTCCATGAAAAGCACTTCAATGGCGCCCGCCCGCCCACCACCAGCACCACCAGCAGCAGCAGTCAAAACTCCATGCATTTAACAGCGGGCTTAAAGCGAGCAAAACGAGTAATTACTTGAGCGATTAAAAACAGCATCATGATAATAATTTATCACCGTCATCATCCCTTCCTGCCGCGTTGCGTTTGCTTTCGTTTATTTGAGCGCGGGCCACTAATCACATCGACAGCCCTCTGAACGTCTGCCAGCGGACCCCTCACCGATCCGGCGGCGCTGGCGGGTGGTGGTGGTGGTGCCGGTGCGAAACTTCCCAATGAAGCCAAAAGCGCTTTAATGATTTCGACTTCCTGTGGTTTCATCTGCGGTGTTTCGCCAGCCGTACCGCTGCCATTGATGTTGTAATTGGTGGCTGGCCGATCCATAGGGATATTTGGATGAAACGACGACTCGATGACGGAGCGACTGACATCCGCCAGACGGTCGGTGTAACGGTTCCCAATTAAATCCGCCTCACCCGCGTTGACGCCCCTTTCCTGCAAGTGGGTAATGATACGTTCCCTTGCCTGTTCCATCTTGGAGGCAATACGCTTTCCGAAGTTGTGTTTCATTATTTCAGGGCTGAGTTTATGCAAAAGAAAAAGCAACTGAGCAAGCTCAGGACTAATGGGAAGCACATCAAGCATCGTCTGCACAACGTAGTTTCCGTATGAATTCAGGACGATGGCTTCCAATGCCGTGTTTTCCTGATACGGAGTAACAAATGCAGCGGCAGGCTGGATCATTAACCGCTGCTGTGGGTCCTGTTCCCCCAAAACGTAATCCATCCCCATTAACCTCGCTGACATCCCTGTGTTGATTGTGGACCTATTAAATAAGAATCGACACAATTCTAGCTTGGCGCTCGGCGCACACCCCCGCACAATTTTCTCCACCACGTTGGAAGCGAACTTGTTCGCGCATAGAAGTTCGAGGGCTGGTCCTGCACAGTGAGCGGCTTCATTAACCACGTGTCGCTGTGACTGCGAGTTGCACATGCTGATGAGGTGAGTCACCACATAGTTTCCATAGGGATTTAGGGAGAGTTGCAACATGTGACGGAGTATTGCTTTTTGAGTTCGTTGCAGATGCACATTTATTGCGTGGTCCATACACTTCTGAACGACGCAGCAGCCGTGTTTATCGTTACAGACATCCACGGTGTCCTTCACAATGACATCGTACAGAAATGTTAGATCCTTCTGCGAGATGCATTGAAGCAGCTTTTGAATAACGTGACCACCGTTAAGATCCGTCATAAGCTGCAGCGTTCCACGCTGAAGCGCCCGACAAACTACTTGGACTTCTTGACTAGAGCGAAGTGAATCAATTAACTTTTGTACAGCGTAGTTTCCATGCGGGGAGATGGCAACATCGCACAGGGAAGCCGATATATGATAGTCCAGCAACCGCATCCGTTCCTCATCCGGCGCAACCTCAAGCAGTTTCTGGACCAAAAAATTTCCGTACGGGTCTTTCATAACATCTGTAAGCACCGGCAACAACTCGGAGATAACTTTTTGCACCTCTGAGGAGTGGAATGGAAAGCGCTCGAGCACGGATTGTAACATACGACAACCCTGTTGGTCGGCTGCCAGCTTCACGATGCGGCCACCGTGGAGGGGCATTTGAACAGGGGCCCGCGAGCGCGCCGCTGCGTCGTGTGAGTTTTGTGAACCGGAAGCAGTAAAAGCAGCAGACTGGCCGTTTTCACTCATCATACTTCCGGCTAACGCCGTCACGTTTAGATCTCGTTGCTGCATAACTGGGTGAGAACTGTAGTGGCGGTGATGAACCACTTTTGTTGCTAACCGCATGAGAGCATCGGCATCTTCTTCAGCACGGAGCAAAGCAGTGGGATCTGCAAAGGCCGCGTGCACATCCCTCGCCTTTTCGCCGCTCCACCCCTTTCCTTGGTGCTCGGAGCCCGACATAAATGAGATTCGCCTGTTGGGATTGGTCCCAGATGTTTGCATCATATCTATCGTGCTGTTGTTCCTGCTGCCGTGGCTCATGATGGGATTCCGGTTTACCGCACCGGAAGCTGCCGACGAGAGCGTGAACCGTTCGTACGGCTGTCCTGAACGCAGTGGGTAGGTGTCGTGCAACCCCTGCTTCTGGTGCTGCTGCTGACGTTGGTAATCGGCCATTCCGGCACTACGACCTCCAAGCAACAAATCGCTTTCCTGTGGCGGTAGCCTCTCTGGGTGTGCCAACTGGCTGTAGGAAGAATCACTTGTGGGACGTATACCCAAATTTGATCCCCACCTCCCGCTCGTTCTGCGAGTATTTGGTGTGCATAAAGGCGACAACTCGTCCAGAAGATTAATACCGCCAATCGCCTCATTGAGACAATGTGCATCACTTCTGCTTGCGTGGACATCCTTGGTTTCTCCACCTGTTACTTGATCAACAGCATCACCCCAGTCAAGTCGTGCAATAAATCCCGGTGAAGGATCTCCAGCCAGCTCAAGTGGTTCCCCTGTTCGCTGAGTTGTGATCCCGGCGGTGTTGTTCGCATTGGCAGAAGCCACTGTGGTGGAATTCGCTGCAGCGGCGGCAGCAATAGCGGCGACGCCACTGATGGCAGCACCGTGTGCGGATTCCGACCTGGTGGCGCGGGCGCTGTACACAGAAGGTGTAAGCCCTGCGGCTACCGAAGTGGGGGATACGGATGGTGTGGTAGCGCTACCCTCCGCAGGTTCGCCAAGGTGCTGACAACTACGGCGGCGGTAAGCACAAGGTGTAAAGGTACTACTTCCTTCAACCATTAACAGACCTCCCTCAGGGGCGAGAGGCGAAACCTCCAATGACGTTGTCGCTCCGACTATTGAGCGTGTGAAGGTGTTATCGTCCACAGGTCGCCCCACACTCCGCGGACATGGCGGTGAGTTTCCCCAGAGTGAGCACTGTTTCACATCCATTGGAGAATTGCCAGCGGAAGGGCCTCCCAAAAGACTGGCGTTGTGGCGGCGCTCCCAAATGCGTTCTGAGAACTCGTCGCCTCCCCCTCTTGTTACCATTGCGGTTGCGCATCCTTTTCCATTTCCTGAATTTCCATCTACGCCAGTCACCTCGGCACTGGCCTCCATTGTAAGGTCACTAATGTTGATGTTAGAGCACCCGTGACGTCTTGCCTCGAGCTCCCGCGCTGCCTCCACCGCAGCCACTTGCGCGAGGAGGGTTGAAAGTTTAGACGTTATGTTTTCTTCCTCCATGGTTGTCATGATCCGGCGCGAGGGATGTAACAATTATTCTCGTCTTTTCTTCTCTTTTTCTTTTTTTCCCCTCCTCTCCTCTCCCGTTCACTTCTTTCCGTTTCCCTCTCTCTATTGCTTCGTGGTCTCACTACAGCAGTAGTTGCTGGGATCCCAACCAGCACCTAAAAATATCAAAAAAAAAAAAAGAAAAACCTACAAAAGAGAAAAATTATATTTTTTCCTCTGGCCGGTGCTTCAACCTTTCCGTTACTACCTCTTCGTTTTATTCCTCTTCTCCCCTCTATTTTCTTCTCTTGATAGCTTCTTCTTTCCGTTTCTATTCGAGTATGCGTATCTTTATATTTATTTATATATTTGTGTGGCTATATATCTTTTCGTGTGTATATTTCTTCCTCCCTTAGGAGTCACTGAGAGTTTTTTTTTGTTGTTCCCTTCTCTTTCCCTGCAATCCACCTTCCTTTTGGTTAACAAATATATGTTGTATGTATATATATATATATATATTAGCGGTTTGGACGGAAGTGTGAACACGTCGTGATGCGAAATTGGACGACAAAAAAAAAAAGAGTCAAAGAAAAGAGAAGAGAAGAAACAGGATCAAAATGTTGGGAAAGGTAATGGAAAGGAAAATAATAATAATAATAATAATGACACAAAATGTTACGAGGCCCTTTGCCAGTTTCTCTCTTTAAACGTATGGTATTTAAGTAGGAGCGCTTCTACACGCGTACTCCACAACTCCTTTTCTGTGCTTCTGGGCACATCAATAAAAGAAAAATAACCTCTCCGGTAACACGAAAAGGAATGAGCCGTTTAATTTTTATTTAGCCTCTTTCTTTCCGTGACTTTTCTATTCTATGTTTACTTCCTCGTGCATTCATTCGGTTTCATGTCGAGAAGCTGCCCAGTAAGCGGGAGGAAATACACAAGAAATGTTAAAACGTAACAAAAAAAAACAAACAATTAATTGACAGAAGAGAAAAAGAACTCGCCCGTATAGATATGTATGTTTGTTTATTTGCATGACACACCAGCAGACTAAGTGGAACTAAAGTTTAGAATCACAGTAGTAACACCAATAATAATAATAATAACAGTTGTAATCGTAGTAATGGTTTTTCTTTTGTGTGATCATTCCCTCTTCCGGCCATTCAATGTGAGTAAGCATCCGCAATATAAAACCAAAAAAGATATGTGAATGTTTGTGGGAGAAGTAACGCAAGAATCAATACGGAATGACCGCATCATCATGCTTTCATTCCGCTTCCTTGCAAGAAAGTTGTTGTGATGACGGTTATAATGAAGTGTCATTTCGTCACCTTCTTTTTTCCTTTTCTCGCCTCCGCGGGTAGAAGGCGGCGTCACTAATAAGAAAGTATAATAAGTGACAAAACAACAACAACAACTGTTTCTCACTTTAAGAGAAGGGCACATACACAGAAACACAAAAAAGTCAAAAAGAAGGAAAAGTGGACGCGGTCCAGCACGGAGAAGTTAAGTAGAAAGCGACACTGTCGCCAAAAGCAAAGAGGAAAACTAAAACATAATACAATACAACAATACATGCGCACACACGCCGCTATGTGTTTTGTTTATTCCTTTTTTTTTTCCATTCACACGTTCGGATCAATCGCAATTCTTTCCTTCATTAGCGCCCTCCATTCGTTTTCACAACGCTCGAACATCTCCCTCGCCTCCGTTTCCTGTTGGGCCGTTGTCCTCCACCACCAGCCTGTGGTTTCATTTTCCCTCAATGTGGCCGCAAGAGCTGCAGCGGATTCATACCGCCGTTTTAATATTAACGCCCGCACAGCGATATCATCCAACCGCTTCACATCCTCAAGTCGGGCTTCATGTAAACCTCCCGGACCAATGGGGCTCAGCAGCAGAAGAAATGTTGCCGTTCCAAAGGTGCCGAAAGCCCACATCGCCTGCCGCTGCTGCGCTAATCGCCGCGGGTGCCGAATGCGCCAAACCCGATGGATGCGGCGGTATTGCCATGAGGCGAGAAGACCCACAACCCCAGCGGAGGCAACTGCGAGAACTAAAAGCGCCTGTCCCGCCTTTACGTAACGTTCAGCACTCAAAAGCAAACGACTGGCAGCCTTTTCCGTGCTGTTGTAGAGAAGTTGAGCGCCCACTGCACCCTCTTCGCAGTCATTTTTGAGACTTGAGGAATTACTAGGCGTTGTCGTTGCGGTCATTTATGATTTTGCTTTTGCTTTTGATATTC
This sequence comes from Trypanosoma brucei gambiense DAL972, assembly GCF_000210295.1. Classification (NCBI taxonomy): domain Eukaryota; phylum Euglenozoa; class Kinetoplastea; order Trypanosomatida; family Trypanosomatidae; genus Trypanosoma; species Trypanosoma brucei. The sequence goes on from NC_026739.1 coordinate 153,907, forward strand.
TTTCTCTTTCTCTCTTTCTCTTTTTTTTTTTTTTCTAGTATATGTCTTGTCCTCGCTCCTTGTAACGAGTGTGACGGCTCCACCACCCCGAGGAGACAAAGGCAGCAAAAAAACTATGTAACTCATCACACACACACACACACACACACACACAAACCAAAAACGCAAAACAACAACAACAACAAGAACAGCGGCAAGAACAACACCAAAAAAAAAAAGAAGAGAGAAAGATAATTATCAGGAATGAAAACTATATGTGTCGCAGAAGACAATCGTGCATACGAACAACGCGTGGGAGACGAAATATTGTCATGTGAAACAGCACGATGCACACGATGGGTAAAACAATACTAACTACAAACCTGTCGTACGTATACGAGTACATAACCACTCTTCTCTCTTCTATTCTGCCTTCTTGTACACCTTCTCCCCACTTACCCGCAATGCACACACACACGGCAGACAAAAGCTCGTCTCAACATCTATTAGTGGACACACCACACATATACATAAAAATAAGTAAATATTCACCACAACGACAACAACAACAACACCGACAGATAAACCAACAGGGATGCGGGGAGGGGAGGGGACGGGAGCAAACCGGTGGAACGTTGCACTTATATATATATATATATTTATATTTATATATTTATATATCAATTTCTGGCATTTTTGTTTGTCTATTTGGCCTCTGCGATTCGTGTTTTGGTACCCTCCAGGTTGTGCTAAGCCCCCCCCTCTCCTCCTCCTCCCCCCTCCCCTCAAAAAAAAAAAAAAGAGAGGATCGAAACGACATAACAACAAAAGCAGAATAGGGCTACATTTAATCTACTCTCCCTTCCTCCCTTTCTCTCTCTCTCTCTCTCCTTCTTTTTTTTTTCTTTCATTCTATTTTCCACTCTACATTTCCCCTTTCATCATGTCGGTTTCGCCTTCACTTCAGTTTTGTCACTCCCACCCGCAACGCCACAAATTCTCCATATGCACAGAAAAGATAAAATAAAATGGAGCAGCTGCAGCAACAACGACAAACAAAGAAAAAAAAAAAGGAACAGAAAAAAAAAAAAGGGCCATGCACGCCAACGTGTAAAATATCAACCGCAACAACGGAAACCCTTATTTTTTTTTCCCTCCTCCTCCTCCTCCAATTCGTTTACTTATTTATTGTCTCTGGGACGGGTAGCAAATTGTGATAGTTCGTTGTTAACAAAAGAGAGAGAGAGAAAAAAAAAAAAGAAGCGTAAACAACTGAACAAAAACAACAAGCGACGTAAATAACAAAGGAAGAGGAACAGGAAAACAACGAAAAAACGAAAGGGGGAAAAAAACGATCATAAGGGAAGGGCACACAGAGGCGCAACCAAAGCAAGGTTTAAGCGTCATGCCGGAGAGAAGGAAAAAAAAAAAACACGCAAAATAAAATAAAGTTAAAAAAAAAAAAGAGACGAACAGAACTAACCAACCAACCAAACGCAAAAACAAAACAAGAAAGAAAACGGCCAAACAAACACGAAAACGTGTGTATGTGTGTGGGAGGGGAGGAGGAGAAAGGAGAGGGAAGAAGTAAGATAACATCCTTATCTACATGATGTTTATCTTCAGCGCCGTTCTCAGGTTATCCGCTACGGGAAGGCGCATGATAACCCTGCTGTACTGCGTCAGCGTTGGGCACTTCTGCTTGACGAGTGGCATCAGCAGTTTTGTTGTGGCTGCCTGTACGATGGCCATTGACACGACAAGGTCTGCCGCTGTGAGAGAGTCACCTACCAAAAAAATAATATCACTTGGTGGAGCTACATTCCGTTGTGATGCAATTGTTACGGGCCGTGGGGTACCTGCACTTCCGCGTGGC
>NC_026739.1:158261-205114 GCF_000210295.1 Trypanosoma brucei gambiense DAL972
AGAGAGACGAAGCAAAAAAAGAAAAAAAAGTAAAAAGTAAAGAAAAAACATAAGAAAACTGATTGTAGAGAAACGAAAAGGTCGGGTATCTATCGCGGGACTCGCAGGTTAAACCAAACCAAACCAAACCACACTGCGCAGACTTAAGAAAGATCTTTACGAGTCCTTCACTTCCTTCTTAAGTCACCAAATAATAACAATTATCATCGTGTTTTGTGCGTACCTTTTTTTAAAAAAATATATATTTGAGTCATCTTGCTTTACCTCTCCTCTTTATTCCCGTTTCAGTACCTTCCCTCCCCCTTCTTTCTCTTTCATCATCAGCATTATTGCTATTATTATAATATATATATATATTAATGGTTAATGTCATGATTTCCCCCCTTCAACTAGCTGCGATGCTTACAGATGCACCGGTAGGTGAATGCGTGACGGGCTCAATAAAATATATAAAAATACAACAGACGGCGCCTTTATTTTGTGTGCACTTTCGTCCGCTTCATTTTCGTTTCTAAACGCATTCACCCCATTTCATTTCATTTTATTTCATTTTCACTTTTCTTCCCTTCTTCCAATACTTCACAAAATATCGGTTCCCCTGCCGCCCCTCGTTTCTGCTAATCCTTTCAACTCTTTTTTTTTTAAAAAAAAAATTAATTTCTTTTTCTTTTTTCACCTCCTTCTGTGGAATTCGTTAACCCTTTTGCTCTGTTTTGGGTTTCCAACCTGTTTATTTCCCCCTCTTTTTAATCTTCCCGCCCTCATCCTTTATCCTTCATCCTTTATTCCTTATATATATATATATCTCCTCTTTTGCTTTTGAAAATAATGTACGTTACCAACGCCACGCTTCCTTCCCTTCTGTTCGACTCCTCTCTCCATTAGCCAACACTTCCCTCCTTTATGTTACTTTTTTCTTTTCTGCCTATTTTGTTTTATTTTTCGTATTCTTTTAATGTTATATTATATCGTATTAAATAAATATATTCGTTTTTATCTCCACTCTCTTCCTCTTTCTTTTCTTTTTTAAAAAAAGAAAAAATCAATTCATATTTGCGGCGGGTTCACTGGTAGTTTTCTCCCTTTCCCTTTTTTTCTTCTCCGTTTTGCCAAATTCCGCCGCCATCACCGCATCACTTACACGTCAATTTCACACAACCGACTTATCAACATGAATAATCACCACAATCACAGAGAATAAATGACAATAAATGATAACAATAACACTTGAAAAGCAAACAAACGAAACAAAACACCAACAACCAACAACCAACAACCAACAACGAAGTTAAATCAACTTCAAGAAGCGGAATAGTAACAAACTAGTAGACACACGTAAGCAGAAACAGACAAAACAGCACGCCCGATCGGCCGAACAGTTACTACAGAAAAAAAAAAAGAGGGAACAAACAAACAAAAAAAGGGAGGAAGAAAGAAATAAATAAAGAGAGGAAAATACAAAAAAAAAGCTTGAAGTGAGCATCGATACACCCAACAAGTACATGACCACCTTAATTCACCCTAATCTGGCCTTTTGCGTGCACACACACACACACAACAGAATGTCAGTCCCCTCCCACCACACTACTGTTATTATTATTATTATTATTATTATTACCACTGCTGTTGCTGTTGGTTGATGTGGGCGGTGGGGCCGCTGCACCCGTGCCAGTCGTTCCCGGTGCAGCAAGGAAAGAATCGGGAATATCGCGCAGAAGATCCGACGCGTTCAGTTGATGCATTTCCTCGTTTTCTAACTTCCATGCATTTTGGTTGAAAACCTCGTACTCGTTCTGCACTACGCGCCGCATCCACTGATGCCGCGCCTTGTGGAAGCACCAACCTCGCGACACGAGCACTTTAGCGGCTACCGTTTGCAGTAAGTCCCGCGGCATGGAGTAAAATATGTAAAACAGAGTTTCATTTTTATATTTCTGCAGCATCCTGAATGTGGGCTGCCGTGGCCTGGCCTGTTTGTAGCACTCCGGAATGCGATATTCGGGAATGACAGGCACCTCTGGCCGTTCTAATGCAATACTCGCGAGTGTTGGGTGTAGAGGCCTCTGCTGAGCGACATTAATTCCGAGTGAGTTGAGTTCAAAGCCACGTGTAAGATACAGAAATGCCGCGCTGTCAGACTTTTCTGCGTTAACAGGATGTTGAATGAGGTTTGGTAGTGCGAGGAGGCCGTAAGGACCTTCCACTGCCACACGCCCACGGGGTTGCTGTTGAGCCTGTTGTTGTTGTTGTTGCTGTTGCTGTTGCTGAAGTTGTTGTTGTTGTTGCTGCTGTTGCTGTTGGAGTTGAGCCTGTTGTTGCTGCTGCTGTTGCTGAAGTTGGGCCTGTGTTGCTGCTGCTGCTGTTGAAGTTGGGCCTGTTGTTGCTGCTGCTGTTGCTGAAGTTGTTGTTGTTGCGCTACCAATGCTTGTGTGGTTACGGGGAATACCCCACGCAATGACTGATATGGGTTAGGAGCTCCTGCCTGTGCGGGGTAGGCGATGGGGATTCCTTGCGGAATGGTGCCCGGGTATCGTGTTCCCTGGTTGCTATTGTTCATGTGATATTCTTTTTTTTTTCTTATATATTTATTTACTTATTAATTTTATTTTCTTCCTTTCCCTTTCGTGCCGTTTCCTCACCTCCTTCTTCGCGTTCCCACTACTTTTCCTTTTCCTTTATCCTCTTTTTTTTTTTTGAATAAAAAAACTACTGTTTCTCTTGTTGCGGTAACTTAACAAATGACATAGAATAGAACATGCAAACAAAGAAAAAAAAAAGCAGATAAACGAGACAAACACAAACCGAAAAAAGGAAGGAGAAAAATAAATGGGGAAAAAGTAAAGTAATGCGAGCCGTACACTTTACACTTTACACTCGCGACAGCACTGAACTAAATGATAGAATGAACTATAAAGTAATAATAAAAATTCATGTGATGCGCGACCGATGGCTCGTCAAACCGGAGGGGTGGTGGCGTGGCTGGAAGGTACGGAACCACACACGCATATATAAATATAAATATATATATTGATGTGCAAGTAATTGCACACTTCTTCATTTACTGTCCTTCCTTTTTGTTTATTATTTTTATCATTATTGTTTGAATTGATTTATTTCGCATCTCTCGTAATGCACCTAATGAAAGTAGCAGCTGCGTTTAATCATACCCAAGTGAATTTCTGTACAGAACCACGCACATATATACACCTATCTTATTGTTGGGACTATGATAATAACAGAAGAATCTAAAGAATATAGATGAAGAACAAAAGAACGAAGCGGATGAATTTGGTGAAAAGCCAACGATAAAAAGCACATATACGTTTTGCGTCATATCAAAACTCAAAAAAACAAACAAACAAACAAACAAACAAACAAACAACAACAACAAGAGTTGCGGTGGAGGAGTAAACACTAACGTTAGGAATAACAATTGGGGATATTTCATGTTTATTTTCTCCCCCTTCATTCTTTTCTTCTTTTTTTCCCCATCCTTAACATTTTCATAATCGTCATTACTACCACCGTTATCAACATTATCACTAGCGATGCTTCCCGTTTCCTCTCAAGGGAGGTGATGGAAAACATAAGTGAGAGGAGAGGAGGAAGATGATGGGAAAAAAAAGGAAGAAAGAAAGAAAAATCTCTTTCTGAGACGGGACAGGACGGGACGTAAAACACATAAAAAGGATTAAAACAAAAACAACAAAACACTCACATACGGAAGCACATATATATTTATATATATTTATTTATTTACGTATTTATATATATTTATGTATGTATTTATTTATTTCTCTCTTCTTACTTTACTTTTTTCTTTTTTCCCTTCCCCCCCCTTTGCGGCTACAGTAAGAAACTGTTGAAGAGAACACCAGCTATAACAACGATAAAAAATAGTAAGATACTACTACAACAGGTTTATGGAAAAATAAATAAATGAATAAAATACGACATAGTAAAAAAACAAAAACAGCAACATGCGCATACAACACATAAATGAAAACAAAATATGTGAAACATTGACACTAAAATAACACATATGTGCATTACAACATTCCAAATATAACATGATGAATTGTATACGGCCTGTGCGAATAACATTTACAATATATATATATATATATATATACATATATGTAAACAAAAAAAATAAACGTAAATTTTTGTGCGGCACCACTTCGAGGTATTGAAAAAATTAAAAAAAAAAGAGGTTGCGGTACTTTTTTGCGTGCATATGAGGAACTGAGAGGATCATATGAACGAAATAAATATTGAAGTCAAAAACAACAACAACAACAACAACAAAGGAAAAAACAAACCCCCAAAAAAGGGGTGGTAAAAGAAAAGAAAATGTAGGAGAGCTCACATTAAACCAACATATCAGCTGCTGCTGCGTCCTCTTTTTCACTATAAATATTAAACATATATATATATATATATATATATTAAACCCTCCCGTTACATTCATGCGTTTCTATTTGTTATATTTATTTTATTTATATTTATGTATTTTTTAATCTCCACACACGTGACGAAACGCATGTAAGGTTGAACCCGTGACGAACGATATAAATATAAAGTAAATGTGATGTACGTGGATCCGCAATCATGTTCTATGGAGGTTATTTAAAGTACTGAAGCATGAAAAAAAAAACAACAACAACACCAACTCTAATAATAGTTAAAGCGAATATATGACCCAACATCGCATTCATTAAAAGAAAAAAAAACAGATTCTTAAATAAATAAACATAAACAAAATCATGCAAACTAACACAAATAAGCATATAACACACAAAAAAAAACATTTTGCGTGCGGCACATAAAAAGGTATGGAAAAAGGCGTCATAGAAAGTTCGTTTTTTTTTTACATTTTTTTTTAAAAGATAGCGGAGAGGAGGAAAGGAAGGCCGTCCACACGTACACACATGTGAATATGACTCACATTTACTAAAAAAAAAAAACAAAGCAAAACAACCGACAAAAATGAGGAGAAAACAAAACAAAACGAGAAATCTCCTTTACCATCTCCCATACACTTATCGAACAATTAATAAGCCCCCCTCCCCCCCCACACACACAAAAAAAAAAAGAAACGAAACGAAATGAAATGAAAACTCACAAATAGACATATTTGTGTACATCGTTGCGTTACAGCAGAAACAACAAAAGCATCAATATCGATAACATATGAACAACAATAAAAGTAATACACATATGCATACATACAACACACACACACACACACACACACACAAACGAAAAAGAAAACAAAAAAAAACAACTAAAGAAATAAAAGAATGAAAGGAAAGAAAAAAAAAGAAAAGAGGGCTGAGGAATGATTGGATTTGAATGACATTTGACGTTTGCGTGTGGGTTGTTGAGATGAATGTGCAGTTACAACATCCATGTGAAATGATGGTATGAAGGAGTCTGAACAATCATCCCAACCGCAATGGAAGCAATGCACGTTTATGTATAAGTATATAATTTTATGTCGTTTGATTGATTCATTCATTCATTTTGTTAATTTTCTTCTTTTGTTCCTCTTCTCTTCTCTTTTCTTTTCATGTGTGTGTGTGTGTGTGAGAGAGAGAGAGGCTTGCATTTAATAAACCCTTTAAACACCACCTTTTCAACACAAAGCAAAACAACATATCGATTAAAAATAGGGCAAAAAAAAAGTTCAAACGACAAAATAAAATAACACACACACAAAAAAAAAATAAAAGGAGGAATACCGTTTTCTTTCATTATTTCTTGGCAGCCAATTGGACACATCACTTCTCGTTACGGTGGTGTAATATAAAAACAAGGGGCGAAAGGGGTTGAGAGAAAGTCATTAAACGACAAATAAACAAAACAAAAAAAGAGCAAAAAGAAAAAAAACAAATACGAGGGGAAGAGCAACTAACAAAACAACCAAATAAAGTTAAATGGCGGTACATGAATATTGTACATACGTGCATAAATAAATAAATATATATATATATTTATATTTACATACGCGCGCCAACTCCCTTCGTATTATACACTTGTATACGGCACTTTAATAAAGAAAAAGAAGAGTCGTCATTCCTTCATGAACCGCCATTCTGTTGGTCTAATTGAAAGGCCGGCATCTGTAATTTCCCCCATTCCATTCCCTGATACACCTTCAGAAACAAATTCGATACATTATTCGATGAGGCCGATTGAATGGTGTCCGCACTGGCGCAAGAGGCCTCACTGTTGAGGCGGGCAAAGTTCAGCATCAAACCTGAGAAAAACGGAGGAGCATTATCGGGGTTCTGCGACAAGACGCCCTCGGAATTCTCCCGTCTTGTCGTCCACTCCAGTGGCTGCTCCTTCGTGTTATTCGCACTGCACGGAGCGGGTTGATTGCTGTACCGTTGATTAATGCTGTTGCTGTGACTTTCTATTCGTTCACGCGACGCCGCGGCATCCACTGGTGAGTATAATCCCCTCAGGGCGTGAAAGTGGTGACTAGCGAGGCGTTTTGGTGTGAAGAGACTCGGGCTGCGGCCAGGTGGAACGTTAGAACCAATATATGAAGATGCTGGAGTTAGTGGATGGGGAAATGGTAATGCTGCGTCGGGTCGCTCAACTACCGGTGAAATATTTTCACCGTTGCGGCCATAATCCAGCACAGAAAGTTCCTGTACATGCTGAAGCGGGTCAAAGGCATCTGAAACGATCGTGAAATTCATGGGACTTCGTACGACACGCGGGCGGCACACTGTTGGATGTTTGTCTTTTACATTCAGGCCAAACGCTTGCGCGCCGGTTAAACGTGTCATGCGACTGTCGAGTGACTGATTATCCATTCGAGAGAAGTCCGTAAGGCAAAGCACACCTCCCTGTAACTCCGAATATGCACGTTGAAGGCTATCTCGACTATCTCTAAGCATATCCAGTGCTCCTTGATCGTTTCCCAACCCATTCCACTCGTATAGCGCGGCTGAGGACAGGCTAGGGGAGTCATTTTCATTTCCCCTAAGTATCGAAACAGAGGGAGAGCTCATTTCCATATCTGCACGTGGGGGCTCGTCCAGCCGACGTTGCTGCTTGAACTCTTTTTTCATCTGATTTGCTCGTTTGAGTCCTTTCGACCTTTTGCTTCTTGGGGGAGAATTGATGTACTCTGGCGAAAGGGAAGTGGATGGTGATGGCAACAACAACTCACACCCCATTTGTGGAAGTAAGTGATCCGCGCCAACAAACATCATCGCTGTCATGGAGCGCCCAGTGGAGCCCAGTGTGAGTTCGGAGATTGAGATTAATCCCGTCGCTTCAAGTTCATCGTTCGAACATTCTCTCTCATCCTCAGCATTGTCTCTGGTTGCAGCGGGCACCAATCCATTCTTCGTATTCGCAGATGCTCGTGCGGACTCTCCTTTGGCTCTGCGACCGTCACACGCACATGCACACGCGCACGTAATCGGCTGCTCTCTGAAGGACACTGTTCCGTGAGGATTAGCCGTGGATGGAGGTACCAGTACAAATGTAGAGGCTTCCCTGTACAATTCACTCGTGAATCTCCTTGATCTGCCTCCTGTGTCATTGAGAACGTTCACACTCGTACAGCAGTTATCTTTGGATACCCCACTCGCGCTGGTATTGGGAGGCGTTTGACTCAGAATTTCACTGTTGCTATTTCTTCTTGTGTTGGGACGGGATGAGGTTGTGTGGCACCGCAAACAAGTCGAGTTCTCCTTCCGCTCCTCATGATATATTTCCCCTGCTTCGCTGTTGCAGTCACATCCATTTGTGCATTCCTGATACCGTCGGTCCACCTCCACAGCGCAACGATGCAAGCGGTTGCTATTCTTCCTGCATGCTGGAATGGAAATAGCACTGTTGCTTCTACCATGATTCATTTTACAGCCGCTGTAGCAGCGCTCAACTCGTTTTGGCGCGACCCTCTTAACAACTGTGGAGGAGCGAGTTCGTCCTGTACGGCACTTTCGAATGCTCCTCGCAGCGGTGAATTTCGGTAACATCATTCCTGAAAAGCACAAGTCCCTGCCCCCATCAAATATCGGGGTGGGCATTACATCATCGAGGTTGAGAGTGGATTCTGCCGTCTCCTGCTCCTGTTCCTGCAGTTGATCTTGTTGTGGTTGTGGTGGAGGCGAAACGGTGGTTCTCTTGCCATTTTTCTTCGTTGTGACAGTCCTCGTTCGTAACAGCCGGACTAATGGCGGACAGCGCGAGCCACTGTCATTTATTTCCTGCAGCAGATGGCTGTCTACTCGCATTGTGTCGTGCCCAGGTTCCGTATCAATAATGTTGCTTTTATTATTGTTGCCGTTATTGTTATTGTTGACGTCATTCCTGGAGCCTTCAGCTGAGCTGGAAGCGTAGGAAGATTGAATCTCCTTCTTAGAGCCCTCCACAGGGTTGTACATGTGCATGGTTAATATTATTTACTTTTTTTCTTTGTTTTCAAAATTTCCCCCCTCCACGCCCAATTATTTCTTTCGCAGTGGCAACACGAACGAAATCGACAAACCTCTCCCCCTCCGAAAACAAAAACAAACAGTGCCGGCAACAGCACTATAAAGCGTGTCTCTGTTGCTTCCCTTCCTCAGCACAAGGACCTCCTTGAGCGTACGTGCGACCTCAGTTGAGGATTTGGTGATTAATGATAATAACAGAGGCAAAATTTTTTTTTAAAAAACAAAAAGCAACGAATGAAGCAAACACGAAAACTGAATTACCGCTAACTTTCTTTCTTTTTTTTTTTGTAAGCGGTGTTGCTATTAATTCTGGTGCGGCTTGTTCTGAAGTCACACCACCACGAAAGAAAAAAAAGTAAAAGAGAATACCTCCTTGATAAACCACCGCTGAAGAGTTTAGAAAACTCACAAAAAAAAAAGATAACGAACAAACGAACCCCCCTTTTTTAAAAACAACAACAACACTCCTCCCCTGTCTGGTGACCTTTCACTTCACTTGTTGGTGTTGTTGTTTTATTTTTTTACCTTTAGTTATTGTGTGGTCACTCACCTCGAAGGAAGAATGACGTTTTTTTTTCCCCCCTCTCTTTTCCTTTTCCTTTTCCTTTTCCCCTTTCTTCCTTCGTTTTGTTCTCACAAAAGACTTCTCGATATATAAATATACAAGTACAGAAACTTAACACAAACTTTATGTAAGTCCTTTTTCTTCCTTTTCTTTTTATTTCTCTATATATTTGAAATATTTAAACACGCAAACACCAGCACCAACCACTGGGGAGAAACGGGTGAGACGTCAGTGGCAGTAAATACACTAAGAATTAGAAGGAAACGGGGGAATTACAATAAATCAAATTCAACTCCCCTAGATGTATAATATGTTTATATATAAATTTATATATGCGCGCCGTGCACTTCCAGATCAATCCCTCCCCCCCTTTTTTGTATATTCCTACTTACAAAATAACTTACACTTGTTCGTGCGCACAAACTCCAAAGGGTGGTGTGGAACTCAATATATAAATAAATATAAATATACAGACGGTATGTATATACGTGAGAAAGTAAATAAATAAATAAATAAATATATATATATATATATATTTACGTGTAGTGGAAAAGAAAAATAGGCAACAGCGAGTTTGAAGGTTGTGTGTTGCACTGGGGCAGTACCTTATCTAATAGTGAGTTTTTTTTAAAAAAAAATGAGAAAGAGTTAAGGAAAGAGATGAAAAAGAAATGTTGTGTTTGACATAAATAATGTGTGGTTTTGAGAAGTAATTACACCAACAGCAACTGACACATATACACAATTGAGTGAATAACAGCGGGTATTCCAACGACAGATACAGAAGGGCAGTGCCACTTCGTTGCCTGGTTTTCTGAATTTTTTTTCCTTCTTTTTCTTTTTTTTTTAAAAATGCCCTTTTGTTTTTATTTTCATGCGGATTCTTACGAGTCCAGATATAATTATATACGAGGGGAGGGGATCATAGGAGGAAAGTGAAGCCTTTATTTCCCTCTCCGAATAAGCAAACAAACAATAATAACAGTAGTAGTAATAATAATAATAATAATAACACAAAGAAAGAAAGATTAAAAACACACACACGCAAAAAGAAAAAAAAGAACGTTTCATGCGAGAACTGCGACAGCTGCTGATTGCTTCACTGCCATTTTATCCACTGGAACCAAAAACGACACGCGCAGACTATATACTAATTTAAAATAAATAAATAAATATACATATCTCTCTTATTTGTCAGGCATAAAGGAAAAAAAAAGACATTGGATGGAAAGGAAGCGTTATCTCGAACAAACGAACAACAGCGACATCAGTGGAAGACTAAGAGTAGACAAAAGGGCAAAAAAAAAAAGAAGAGAAAACCAGATACCCCCCCCCCCCCACGAAACTTCTTTATAACATATTGTGACAACGAAGGAAACAAAATAGAAGAGGAAAAAAAAAAAAGAAAACCGTAGCTCCAGTGATAAAACTAATAAAAATAGAACCACCAAACGCCGCTCCACCGTGGGATCTCACTTATCTCTATTTCTTTTTTTCTTTTTTAATGCCCTTTTAACGCTGCTCATGCAACATCATCACTGAAGATAAATATAAAACACATCTATCTCATGGCCCCTTTGCACGAGCGATTATTAGACCAACGCTCCTGTTTTTCCGTTCATCATCTGTTTCCCCTCCCTTTCTTCCTTCCTCATTTCAGTTCACTCCACTTGATTCTTTTTAACATAACCTTCGCTCTTGCTGTCCTTCCATCCTTTAGAAAGAAAAAAAATCCATGACTTCGTTTTCGCCTCAGAGTGACGAATCTACACAAACTGAGTTTTACAAATGCATCATGCATACGAGACAAATTATGTATTCCCGCCGCCGGGCCCGCAGACATTGATAACAGAAACTAAATACAAAAGGAGGAGATAAGCTATCGGGTTGGGCATAGCAAGTCAGATAAGGGGACGAAACATTAAAAAAAAACAAAAAAGGTAAATAAATGAGCAAGAAGGCTGCCTAGCTAACCCTAACCCTAACCATAATCAATAGAACGAAGGAGAGAGAATGAAAACATCTACATTTGAAACCCGCCGCTACATATCAAAGGCCTCCTCCAGTTCATCCAGAAGAGACTCGTATCCACCGTGTAGACGAGGCGCGGCTGGTTCCGGTGGTGTTACCGCAGGGGTTTGTTGTTGTGACCGTCTCGCCTCCGTTCCAGTGCCGCTCGGCGAATTTATAGATCCTTCACCCAGCGAAGATGTGAGTGAAAATGGCCGCCCTACTCTGCTTTCCTCACCAGCTGGCGCGGCCTTCTGCTGCAAACTGCTCCATCGTTCATCCAAAAAGGGCAAACTTCGTGATTTGGTTAACTGTTGGCCGGGGTCCCGCTGACGCAGCGCACAGCTTTTACTTGCCCCACTGCTGCACTCACTACCCTCGAGCCTTCCACAGCTGTTATTACCACTGCGACGGCGACTGATCTGACCGCGTGCTGAATACGTGCTTTCACACAGAGCGGCATGTGAGAAGGAACGTCTGAGAAAGGGATCGCCCGCACCCATAGGTACGGGACTACGATGCCCCGCTAATCTAGCGGGTGGCGTGAAGGCAGCACCTCCACCTCTATTCACTCCACAGTGTATGACCGGCTGGCTACGCGTTATGCGCTGATTGGTTGTACAACCTGTAAATGGCTGTTGGCCACTTTCAAGACCCTCTCGACCTTCGGCTGGGGAGCAGTGACCGGCAGATGCACACGAACAACATTCCACTGGTCCCGCATTTGTCGCCGCTAACCGCTTCCCCTCGTCACTATGGCGTTGTTCGCTCTCCACCGCTAAGTGGAAATACCGCTGTGACGTTGATGAGAAGCTATCCCTTAGTGAAGCAACAGTGACCGCATGGTACGTAGATGGGCTCTGCTCACTAAACCTCCGCAGTCTCTGCGGTCTTTCGTAGCAGAAGCTATAACGCATAAAGAAACGCTCCCACAAGGTAATGCCATCTAGGGGAAGTGGATCGAGCAGAGGCCCAACACATTCCTTGTTGTCAGCCAACGAGAAATGTGGGTTCAGCAGACCGGAGTACATGAGAGCATCACTCGAAATACATAAACGTCGTGGCTTACATAGTGAAGAAAACTTACCCACCGCCGGGCACCAGTTGGGAGTATAAATTGATGAACCGCCATAACCCACTTTGAAAAAGGATTGCAGGGGGATGGGATGAGAGCAAGGTGATGTGGTGGCTTCTGTATCTACCGATGCGTTCGTTACTCTGTACTCCCCGTCATCATACGCCCTCCGCACGTCTATAGATGATTCTAGCGAAGTCAGCTGTTCCCCTTCTGTTGGAATGGTTGTCGCGAGAACGAGAGCTATGAGTTGACTGAGCGAAAGTGTGTGTTTTTCCACCCCCCACCGCTTGATGTCAACCTCACAATTCACCGCGAAGGTACCTACGATGCCCGCGTTAAGGATGTCGACAATCAGAAGAAGAAAATTTTCCGTAAATTCGAAGCAGTGCGGGTAGATGCGAAGGAGCTGGTATACGGCATCAATAAACTGTAGCATAATGGGTGAGTTCTGCTTTCCACCCAACAGACTATGCGGTGAGCCACTGGGTGAGGAACTCTCCTTTTCGTCAAACGTGTTCCCGTTTCCGCCACCGTTGTTGCAGTTCCCACTACCTTCGGAAACGGCGCTGCTACCATTTTGTGTATCCCACTGGCTCTTCTTTCCTGTAGCTGTGCACGTAGAGCGGATGGCAAAAGGGTGACCAAAGGCAACAAACTCCTTCTCCACCAGTATGAGAAAGCCTTCTACCGTGCGGTAGTATGGGTCGAGGAGGAGTTGCGATAAAGCACAGACCTGCGGTGTACGGTCCCACCCATCGGAGCAGTTCACCATTACTAAACGCGCATCCTTCCGACTCTGCAGTGGCGTGTACGAGGGTATCTGTTGTGATTCGGTGGGGAGCGGTGCAGCAGACTTCACACCACCAATGTTCCGACATACAGAGTGGAATGCTCTCATCCACATATACATGGTGGAGGAGGTGCCAACATCCGTTGTGGCCGGGAAAAGGGCATTTTCCTCCGATACACCAGCCACTAGACGAGCGGCATCCTCAGCGGTGCGCAGTAATCCACGGATGTGTTCCACCCATGCCATTTTGGCTTTGCCAAGCGGTTGGTTCTCTTGCGCTCGCAGTTGGGCGAGTGATGAGGTTGGTCCCCCCGCTTGGGTGTTCTGCCTCTTTGGAGCCGTAGCGCATTTCATCACGGCTGTGGGAAAGTTCGGATTGTGGGTAAATATTTCTTCACAGAGTGATTCATAACTTTCGCGTACATGGTGAATGTTCTCAAGTGAGCAGAAGCGTCTGTTTTCACCCAGCGAAAAGCCCCCTCCCACAAGCGTACTGCTTAACGCACGTATACCACTGCGGAGGTCAAAAATGTGCACGGGACGCATGCAAGCGTTTCGGTACTCTTCCACAGGGTCAGTCAGTGCCTTTGCGGAGGCGGCCGATGCATAAAGCGCCGGTATAACAGCGGGCTGTGCGGCACGAACAAGCCCCGCTTCGCTCGCTGAATAATAAAATGAAAGTGCCTCCACACGCCCACGTCCACGAAGCCGTGCTGTGTGCAACAGCTTGTCGTCGTGTAGACTGTTCGGTACAACAAAACGCTCCGGATACGTTGTAAAGTGCTTGTGGTCTATGTTAATATCAGTTACTCTCCACTGCTTCAGGGGAATATCCTGCCTTTCAAATTCCTCTGCCACAGAGTAAAGCCACCAATGGTGTGCTCGCCCTTGGGTACTATCTTCACACTCATACTCACATTCACGCTTATCTCTTCTTTCCTCCTCTTTCTGCCCTCCTCGTTCCTCCAAATCGACAAATGCAGTGAGAATATTCCGGATAACCTGCAGATAAAACGGAGTGTATGGATTCGGTAGGACATCACCAGCTGTTAACACTAAGCCGACCATACGCCAAGGTCGCCGAGCGCTGGCCAATAGTCGGTTTCCGTATGAGGATGTCATTGGCGCAATTAACTCGCTATGAACCGCACTCACCGCATCTATCCCATGAAATGCTAGCCACACGCGGCGACATGCCCGGGTTTGCAGCAGAAGAACGGTTGAAGGCGTTCCATCCCTGGTGGTCAGCCACTGCACATCCGCTAAAGAAACACGAGGAAATACGAGTCTGAGCCTTATATAATCTTTGGAATCGGAGGAATCACCGTTGAAATGGCTGGTAGGGTTATCCTCACTATCACTGCCATAGGGAGAAAACGGCGGCTCGCAAGAACCCTCATTGGTGTTGTCGCTGTTACCACTGCGCTCACTGTCGCTGACAACTCTACTTTTGATGTTTGTCACTTCGTTGCTGCGTGACGTCTTCTCTGTTCTTGACGCTACCCGTTCCTCCCCACGGCCAACGGATGCCTGTCGCCTGTTGATGTTGTCAAATGCACTGGCTAAAATAATGTCAGTTTCGGTTAGATATAAATAACAGGGGTGACCGCTGTTAGTTTTAACGCCAATACCACCGGGTGACAGCCCGGTACCTGAGTTATACAGAGCAGCCGTCCCCCCAGCGTTGGTGGTCGCGTCACTTGCGGCCAGCAGATGCTGAGGGAACAGGTCATAAAACCAAACTTTTGTAGTTTTTTGCAGGCGCCGCTGAAGTAAGTCTGCTTTTTCCATTGCTCTGCGACTAGGAAAGAAATCGCCCCTCGCGAGTGCCGATAAACGGCGCCTATATTGCCTCCCTACGTCCGGGGAGAATAGCCCACTCGCTAGGCGGAGAGTTAAAGAGGGGAGAAATCCTCCCGTGATGGCACCACTGCACTTCGTCTTTATGGTGCTGTTGGTGTTACTGCCCCGTTCAGCTGCTATAGCATGCTCCGCCTTCTCATTGTCGTCACTGCTATCAGATTTTGAAACGGCAGGAAGCTGCTCTTCGAGGCTGTTACTAGTTGCAGCGTAAGCTGCTGCGGACGATGACTCCGGCGTACCCGCCCTTCTTCCATCACCCAAACCCCACTCAGTTTTTAAGACATGTTGTTGATTCCCCTGGAGGTGGAAGGCATCCACGAGAACATCTGTACAAACCGACAATACGGGGTATAGTTCCTTATCCTGCTTGACCTCGGGGACGCGACGGCCATCATCGGCAATGTTGCCAAGTTCCTCCTGCATCTGCTGCTGTTGCTGGCCTGAAGACACATCCCCCACACTTTCCTCCGCGCCGAGGGTTGAGGTTGCAGCGGACCACGTCGACACCGAACGCAGCATCGTAGGTATAAAACTTGGCGGAGTCAGCGCCTTTACTGATGGCATCGTACCCTTAGCATGGGATGTCCTCTCCCCCTTATCCGTGCCGCGCCCCGTTTGGAGTGTTTTCGGGGGTCCAAAATCGTCACAATCGTCGTAGCATGTGGGTTCTCTAACGTGTAGGAAACTTATCTCGTCGGTGGCGGGGTGGGCGGAAGTACTGATTGGAGCAGAAAGTGTTTCATGCATCATCTGTGACCACCCAAAAATAATCTCCATGAGGTTATCCACTTCCTTTTCTTCTTCCTGTTGCCGTTCCTTCAACACCCTATGTAAATAGCATATGGCTTGCACAACTTGTTCCACCTGCCGGGTCTTACCATCGTGGTTGCCCAACTTTTGAATCACGTTGCAAAAACTTCCCTGTACACCGCTGTGATTGAGGAAGGCCATATTCCATAGAGATGTTTGCCTGAGAAGTGTTAGTAGGAGTCGCGTAGATTCCCCTATAGCGAATTTTTCACTAGGGAAGTCAGTTCCTCCGCAACCCGTATCTTGCTCTTGCTTGCTTCCTCCATCGCTACTCAAGAGCACTGAGCTGACTGTTGGAATCGTAACGCTTCGGTCAGTCTTAACGAAAAATACGAAACGTGGAGCAGGAGAATCCATTCGGTTTCGTCGGGGCGTGTTCGACGTTTCGAGGGGGTGGGCCCAGTGGAACTGCAAAGACACACGTAAATCGCCACATGTAAGAGTTGATGCTAAAAGTTGGCGCACAACGGGCGGCACCTCTAACTTGGGTGGCACTTCGAGTGCATAACATCTTGCATCAGTTTCTGTCACGTCTTCCAACTCCACGCGCCGGGCGAGCACCAAAAGCGATGGACCAAGTCCACTCAAACGCATGCGCTGCCACTGAACTTCCTCAGAAGAGCCCTCCACTTCGCCGAGCACACACTTTAGCAGTATCATTTCAATGGGCGAAGCAACCCAGTTTGATGGTTGAACGCTTTGTTTCCTCTGATGATGTTCTCCACCGTCCCGTCCTCCCGCAAGAACACCACACGCTCCATCAGCTTGCGTATCGGATGGGCATGGCACTGGTAGCGTTGTTCTATCCATCGCTTCAAATAATGCAGGTTATGTGTCTTTGTATATTTATTCACCTACGCCCCTCCTCTGACTGCGTTTGCCACCGACCACGCCGTCACTACCGATACTTTGCTCTGCTAAAAGCAGAAACCCCCTTCCTCTTCTTAACCAAAACGTATGATAAAACTAAGGAAAGCAGAGGAGTTAAATCGTGAAATCGGTTGAACAAAGAAACTGCAAGAAATATGCTGGTTTCTACATAATTGAAGCGTTTCCTTGTTTAAAAACTTACCCGGACAACCTAAAACTTTCTGGTCACAATCATAAAGCAACCGACAACAGCAATCCCCTCTTACACCCCGGTTCCCTCTTTCGAGACTTGCAACTGCGTGGCAGCGGCGCAACGCTAAAATTACGATCAGTTTCAACGGCACTCAGAGGTAGTGACAAAGAACAGGAACAGAGAAGTAATGCTGAATCCACTTCAAGGAAGGGGAGAAGGGAGTAACGAAAGATCAACCCCCAGATCCATGCTGAGAACCAAACGAAGCGAATACTACATAATAAAGATGTGTGTGTTTGTGTGTATGTGCCAAATAAGTGGTCCAACCTCAGGTAGCAAACAGTTTAAACTGAGGCATCACTTACATGCCGATTCCACCGCAAGATACAAATGGAGGAGAGCAGATGATGGAAATAGGATACCCTTTTAAAAACTTGGTGACTGAATCCTCAATTACGCATCTCCCCCATCCTTCGACACGCTGCACCTCCGATGTTACCCCTTCCTCCTTTTGTGGCTGGTCCATACGATATCCGCCCGTTTTCGATTTTCTCCCCTCCTTCCGACTTCTTTCGGTTGTTGTCTCCGTCGCTGCCTAGCACCTTCCAAGAGCATTCTACGCATTTTTCTTAGCATTTAGCGCTGCGGCAACGACGCTGCCTCTTCCCTCCGCATGATAGTCTTCCCCTCTTTGACTTTTCTTTTCGTCTCTGCCTATTGGTTGGAGCCATTTCCAACGGTTTTGTCTTTCTCGGCGTAGACTTTCATCCTGCCGCCGCAGCATAAGTATTAAAAGCAAGGCATCCACGAGAAGCATCAAAACCAAACCAACTGTGGCGTATACGATGCAATCATTCGCGGGACGTCCTCGCACATAGCCCAAATAATACCCAACAGCCCCCCCAGAGAGAGCCATCAATTGCATATCAAACCCAATGGAAGCACCACGGAGGAAGCTAGAAAAGGACTCCTCCTGTTTCCGGTTCTGTAGTCCCTGTGCCCCATCTTGATGAAGAGGAATGACTGGGTCGAACGCACCGTTGGCCCGCCTGTTGCTGGAGTGCGCCATGCTCTCATAGTACTGAGCAAACACCGCTTGTTGTATCTTGTCAAGGCGTTTATTCTTCTCTGCTCGGTGAGGGTTATTAGTTGGCGGTAACGCCGGGTTAATGATGAAAGAAACGGAGCGTCGGGACTTGCTCCACTCCGACAGGACTGTCTGCTTTTGAGTGCAGATTGCAATGACTTGGCGTAGCGAGAGGCCACGGATAGAACGGCACACATGAAGGGGCACAAGTACTACACATTCATGCGGAAAATCCGTGAACCGACTATGATCATCTTCTTCAATTTCTTCCTCCTCTGCTTGATCGCATCGTTGACCGTTGGTTTGACAGGACAAAGGGAGGAGTTGCCTCATTAGGGTAGCAACAGCGTGGCGCACAAGCGCTACCAACCGTGTTAGAACCCACAAGTCCTCTGCCGTTCTGCAGCGAGTAGTTACATTCCTTTCCCTTGAGGTGTGGTTACTGGGCTCATCGGCCTCGCCAGCGAAGTGAGACTCATGACCGTCAGACGTTGGACGGGCCTTCTTAACCCATTGGAGCACTTGCTTTACGGTGAGTTTTGCTACCCTACTCGTAAGTGGTGTGCTTTCGGGATAACAGTCGCTGGTAGAAGTTGCGAGCGTGGGAGATTCGACGAACTCGGCATGACTGGGTTCTACTGCATTTCTTGCCCTGTATGGTGTTTCTATAGGACTGTTGCCTCCTGGGACAGTTGCGACCCTTATGCCGTCTCCAACCTCATCTTCATCCATCTCACCGCTTTGTTGTCCTCTCTTCGCCTTCAGGGAGTGCCATAACCAACACACAAGCGACATTGTTGACGGTAGCTGAGTTTCCCTTAGTGAATCCCACTTGTTTTGAACAAATGACTGAACAGCGGTAGGGTCTCCGTGCCGGTCTAACAAGAGGCAAAGTACCACATCATGGGCAAGAATGTACACCATCACACACCCTTCGAAAGTGCAAGAAACAAGCAAAGGGGAAGATGCCACACCATGTGTATGCACGTGTGAGCAGATGGATGGGGACAAACGAGGACGCTCACATTTTTCCCCCAAGAAGAAATAGGCAGCTTTTATTTCGTTAAAAACAAAGAGAGGCGTGATGCACCTGCGGACGCTGAGGTGATCCAGCCACCACAAACAACACTGGCACCACATTTACCTTTCTCGTTTCAGTAATGTGCACCCCCTTCACACGAGAAATGTAGCAGATACGCCCGCATCAGCGCACCAACTCATTCTGTACCTCCGATTGTAGTCACAGATGCTTACGTTTGCACGAAAGTCAGCGACGCACAAACAGAGGGATGTTGATGGGAGAAGGATAAATACACGTGAAAGAAACCATTGGTGGAGGAGGAAAGCATAGCAATCAGCATTCCATTCACCACACAGAGTCTTTTCCTGCGGTCCCATTCTCTCTTGTTCTTATCATCCCCGACGCTATCTTTCAGCCCCGCACCTTCATCCCTCTGTACATAGTGATGTATGCGTCACTCGAGCTTCCAACAACTGAAAGTGATTTGCGGCCATTTTCCAAGCCCCCCCCTCCATGTTCGGTTGTTTCACTGGCGCATTTAACCCTGAGAAAGAGTAGAATACAGAGAGGACACGTTTCTAGTGACAGTCAACAGCCGTCAATGATTTCACAATCGCCGACATCCTTCCCTCCTACCGTTACCACGCATCAAACTTATTTTTCCGCAAAAAATCACGGCACCTCACTTCGTAGTCTTGTAGAAGCGAATGGACAGAGGAGTTCAGCATTTCCTTCAGTGCTATCACACCAAATGCGGTGAAACCACCATTGCCATATTGACTGCGGAATGCTCTTGTATTTTTGTCCATAAGAGAATGGATAGGAACTACGAGTAGAGTAGGGTCTGGCGGTGCACCCGATGGCATCACCCTCCGCGATTTAATAAGCTTCTGAATTCGGTAAGGAAGGCTACGCTTCATATTTGAGTCAACTCCATCACCGCTTTCGATACTACTTGGTAGCGATGTAGCCGACAAGAAAGAACCATCCGGTGATGAGCCGCTACATGTCTGGGCTTGGGACCGCGCCTTCACCACGGCACGACGTATGGTGTTTTGATACATGGCACGCCATGGAGGCATTTTATCATCATATAGAGTTGCGGCTGCTTGTAGTTCCGACTCTTCGGCTACCTTGCTGCATCGCTCCCATGTGGACCAGAAGAATTCTTCCACAGTCTTTTTCTTTTCTTCGTCTTCCTGAACAGATTCCGTGTAGAGTACAACGATGACACCCGCAAGTAGGACAGCCCGCTGTTCCACTGACTGAGAAATGAGCGACCGCAGCACTTCCATACCTGCTGCAAACTCCTTGTGCCGGGTTGTATCGAGTGCGATGATCACCGTGGGATGCTCTCGTTGGCATTCACACGCCGCTACCTTGCATGCTGCCGGCGAAGATGTTTGGGTGTCTTGAGTCCACCGCAGTCGCGGAACATCGCGGAAATCCACAGCGTGCAACGCAATCTGTGTTTGAAGAAGCATCTTGGTTGACCCGCTAGGGAGGGGTCGCCGCCATGCGGCAGCGGCAGTTGAAAGAAGTCTCCACGCAGCCGGTGTTGTTTTTGCATCAGCGGCCCGTAGAACGTGCATTTGCTCCCATATACCAATGTGGTCACTGTCCCTGCTTTTCCCCAACTCGGCAGCGGATCCACCACCCTCATCGAAACATGCATCCATATCTGTTGACTGAGGCGTTTTTGAGTGGTAGAGAATACCTTCCCTTAGAACTCTTGCCCGCTCCGCAGGCGGAAGCATCAGGGCAGCGATCCAATGCCCTAAAGACAGATGCTGTCTGTCGGACAGCTGACTCGATACGAAACGGCTCCCAGCACCTCCACTGAGACCGGAGGATGCAAACAAAGATGCCCCATCCGTACCGGTGTCCTCGTCACGGTCGTCGTGTTCTCGCAGATCACTTCCAAAAACGATTATTTTCGATGTGAGACGGAGGATGGGCGTCTCCCGTATCGGCGCATTTGTACTTTCATCGTGGCTGAGTTCCTCATTAAAATTTAACAACGAATCGTCACCTGTCTCACTGTACGGAATCATTGATGGTGTGAAACCTCGGCACATCCAACCTGTGATTTCCTGTGAGCGGGATCCACGACAAATGATGTCAGTAAGGTGCCGGCAAGCCGTAACATCGCTGTAGGAGGCAGAGTAGAAACTGACTAGGTAGCTCGTAAAAGTATCCACCCACTGTGGTAACTCCTGCAGTAACAACGCCACAGCAGAGTACTCAGCTCCAGTGGAAAAACAAAAGGGTAGCGGGGAATGTACCTGAAGCGACTGTTCACGTGAAGGTTTGGAAGGTGCACGCGGGAGAAGGGACACGTCCGCCTCAGACATCCGGGGCCACCGTTGCTCCTTGCCTTTCATTTCGTCTACACACGCCTTTATGACGTCTTTATAAGACACCAAACTGGGGCCACCTGCTTCCGGTAGTCTCGGAGCGGGGTCAACATCTGAGGAAGTTGCGCAATGGGAGGTGGTTGGCACGCTCCGCTGACTTGTGTCTGTGTCCACTTTGCCTCGCTCAACGCGCATTCGTTGCCTCGGGGCGTCCTCCTTTTGTTGCACTTCAACTTTCAATGTTCTTTGTTCACTCTCCTCTTCCACCTCAGACGGCAGAAGCATAATCCTGTCGTCCACAGATGATGTGGTAGTGTCTAGAACGGTATCTACTTGTTGCCGACTTAGATAGGAACCTGGGATGGTAGCGTTATTGTCGATTTCTTCTGAACGCGAACGTTTTAGTGCCGAATCTCCCTTTCCCTGCACGTTTTCCTCAACGTTCGCCTTTTGTTGTGTAGGTGAACCGGGGAACCCACTATGCAAATTTCCAAACGAGATCGGGGGAAACTTTGACACACCAAAGAAAGCAGGAACCGCACTCTGTGAACCGAACAGCATGCTTCTGTTGCTCTGGTCTTGAGCCAGCGTTTCGTTGCGCTCTCCACTTTCACATTCCTGTTTGTTCGCCTGCTGGGGTCTCTCGGCGACGGCCACAATCTCAACCTCGGAATTCTCTGTTGACCGACTGCTCTCGCTCTCGGGTGCTTCAACAGTTGCGTGCAGAGTCGGTGACATCACACCTGGATGATCACTCGGCAGTGGAGTCACCGCTGTTTCAGCTCCACTTGATGGTTTGTACAACACCAGCTCTGAGGCATTTTCATCGAGCTTCTGCTGCTCCTGCTTCTCGTCCTCGTTATTCCTCTGTGAAGATCCCTGTGCGGCAGCATGTGCCTCATCAGCTCCTTTGATGCTGTCGGTAGCGGCTGCCGTATCTGGTAACTCCTTAGTTGTCTCTTTCTGCATATTGCTGCTTGCCAACTGGTATATCGAGGAGTTTTGAAGCGAATTGATCAGTATATTCGCTTCACGCAGAGCCTCGTCCTCCTCTCCATAATCACTTTCATTGTTCAGCACATCCTCCTCGCCACACACTTCCTCAGCATGCAGACCGAAGCCTGTGTCGTTGTGCGTCAGCTCAGTTTCATCATCGTCAAATACGGAGCTACGCGTGGAAACGCTTTCCCTGTCCATCTCCGCCACAACCTCCCGGAGCTCTTCACCCAATTCATCACCCTCCATGCTTCCAGAAACACCATCGTATTCACAACCCATAGTAGCGTTTCCACCCCAACAGGAATCATCCTGAGCTTCTGTCTCCATTCCCTCACGCTTTACTTCCGCACGTGATGCATTGTTAACACACCACGCCAACATGCGCTCCCGAGAGGCCTGTATACCATCAAACCATTCACTTCCTGCGTCCAACAATTCAAGCGCCGCTACATCCTCGTTGTAGGGCGGACAGTAAGGCTCCAACAGTTGCATAAGATTCACGGGGCAACGCATATTTTCGAGATCTGTTACGGGTGGTGACGATGCTCCTGACACGGTTCCCGCCGCATCGCCGTCGAACGCACTTGGAAACAACTCGAAAGCACGTTGCCAGACAGTAAAGCCGACGAAGGAGGAAAGTGTCGGTAGGCACAGACGTGGCTTACCACCGGTTTCTTCTAAGTGACGAAAAATTTGCTCTTGCGTGGCATACGGCGAGGAATCCTGCTGTGACAGACGTAGTACAGTACGGTCCTCACTTAGTTGTGAGCCCAGGCCCATCGTCAGCAGCAATTCCACGCAATGCTTTGGAGTAAAAAGCAACAACTCTGCCAGTTCACTTACAGCCATGGAGCCCCGTACTCGACCTTTTCCGTACACCACTACGTTAGCTGTGACAAGGTCCACAACAGCGCGGAAGCGCGCGTAGCTAAAGGAGTGGGAAAGAATCGCACGTTGCAGGACTGTTAGTCGAGCAGTTCTACAAAGGTAGAAGAAGCGAAACCACTCACGTTGACACCAGCAGTGGATAATTTTGAGTGCAATGCGCACGTGACGGCTGCGTGCCATGCAGGGAATATAGCTAAGTTCCCTATAAACACTACCAAAGTCTACACTGCTGCTTGGTGGTTCAAATACGGAGGTCGGTGCCGCAACTGTGGTGCCTCCAGAAACGGAACTAACCGTCACCTGTGAGACCCGAAAAAATCCTGCACGATTTTCAATTTTCGTCAGCTGGGAAAGACCGTAGAAAAGAATAACAGCAGAGAACATTTCTGAGTTTCTCAACCGTTGCTCCGCTCGATACGACACCACCAAATCACTAAAGCACTGTGCAATAGACTCGAAAAAATTCTGCTTTTCCTGCACAAAGTGTCTACATCCCTCAACACTACGGCACAAGTTTGCCCCTCCCACAGCCAGTGCTGCTACAGTAAACTCCAACCAACGCAGGCGCCGACGCGACTCCCTCCTAACCATCTGCTTCGTCGTTATCGTCTCACACTGCTGTTGCAATATTCCTCCACGTAAATCTCCCCCTTCGTTGACTTTCCCCTCAATACGCTCCCCACACCCATCGTCCTGCAGTTCTGCTCCTACAGGTGGTAGCTGAGGCACCCAATTGGTACGAACTTGCCGCATGCGGTCCCAAAGATACCGCCACACGTCAAAGGGAGCCAGAAACACCGCTGGACCGTGTGGCTCCCGCAGGTAGTGTTGTACAAGAAAGTGCATGCTTTTTTCGAGTGCAGTGGGTGTACGCAAATGAGCCGGCTCCACAACAACACCTGCCGCTGACCGTCCGTATGGTTCGACAGCTGGAAGCTGTGAGATTCCATCGCCGGTGTTGTTGGCGCGGTTCCCGCCACAGAGAGCTGCCAGTTGACCACGCCTCGGTGGCTCATCTACCTTAAACTCACAAAACGTAGAGAATGGTGGGGTAGACAGGGCAGCGCGAACACTGAGGCCGCTCATCACTGTCCCAGCCGCTGTTGGTAGGGCACACGGTAGACCGGGGGCAAAATCACGAAAAATAGCGCAAACGCTTGATACCTTTTCTTCTTTTTTGACTATTGTTCGTGTGCTTCTCTACTCCCTCAATAAAGGATGCTAGCGGCGAGCAGTAACAACAGCAAGAAAGAAAACACCCAAGAGAGAGGAGGAAAGAAAATGCTGATAAACACTTTAACTTTTGTGAACAATCAATATATTTTCTTCACGATATCCATCCATTAACTTGAAGATAAAACAGTCCGTCAACTGCCTCCAACCTTGTGGCACTTCTCACCTTTCGTTATATGCAAACTATGCCTGGAAAATGTATCGGACACACTCCATCAGCACATCTATGAGGGACTCCCCGGAAGAACTACCGGGTACAGTCCCCAAATTTCTATTTGATCTACCATGTGCACCGGCATATGGTTCGCCATGCAGCCACCTCTCTTCCTCCACTTCGCCATGTAACCCGAAACTCAAATTCATCGTTCTCTTGTTGTTTCCACCACCACCAATGCTTCTCTTGTGCATTTCACCCGGGGTAGTGGTGACTCCCGTTCCAGTTCTAGTTGAATTAGTGCCGAGAAGTTGTGATTTCAAATAGTCTGCGATTCGGCATCGTACCCGCTGGCGCATCGCCTGGGGAATTGCTTTCCCGAAGCTAAAAGAAGCACTGATATCACTACACGTGAATGAATTCGACTGGCACAAAGCCTCCCACCCACCGTTGACTCCAAGAAAATTTCGCGTAATGTCATCGCACGCAGCACGCAGAATGTTCTCCCTTTCGCTTAACGCATCTTGCGGTGGGCTATCATAGGTAAGTCTAACTCTGTGGTTCTTCTCTTTGGTGTTTTGAGAAGCTGCACGAGTAACGTATCTGTCGCCAACCACAGTAGCGTATGACTCTAGCTCATGGATGAATTCCACGAGCTCCGCTACCACACGCGCCACCCCTCGCTGAATAACCCACTGCTGTCGCTTGTTGCCCTCTGCAGCAGCGGCAAGAGCGCTACTCATGCGGCGGCGGTGCGTACTTTCCAGCTTCCGCAGCGTTTCTCTTTGCATGTCTTCCAGAGTTGCTATTTGCCACTGCTGTTTTTGCTGTTGTTTTTCCACACGCTCCATCAGCATCTTCCGGTCTTTAACCATTGCACAGTATTTGCGACGTTTAGCCTGCAACTGTTCCTCCAGCTCGGTAGTGCGCGCTAAAGCCTCATTCAGCCTCGCTTCAATACAGTTGTACTCACATGCAGGTGATTGAGGCGCGGTAAACCTCGCATTGCGGGCATCAGCACGTTGTTCTTGTAAAGCGGTTGGCTGTGCTGCTGCAAGTAATACTTCCTGCTTCACTACTGTATTATGAAGAGGCAATCGCGCCGGACGTGTCACCCGGCTCCCATCCTTCACGTTCTGCACAGGAGGCCGACGATCCTGCCTTACGGGTTCTGACACATTCGTTTCGAGACGCTTCCTATTTTGTTCCTCATTCAGCTTAATTTGTTGCTTTAACATGCGGCACTCAACATTTCTTCGACTGAGTTTATTCTGAAGAGCCTGCAACACCTTGGCTATCTGCTTCTCAAACAAAACATGGCGGCGGGACTCTTCTCCCGCCGCTGTGGCCCTTTCCTCCTTAACCTGCTGCAGCTCCGAACATGCTTCTCGAAACTGCTCCTGTGCGCGCAACAACGCCGCCTGTGCTCTCTCCTCTGCTTCTTCTTGTTGCTGCTGCTTCTCATCCAACTCCCGTTGCAACTGCTGAATGTGTACACGTTGCACAGCAGCCCTCTCGTCCGCGATTTGTTGCTGTTCGAGTAGTTCCTTTCGCGCGCTGACGGCCAGCTGCTGGAGTTGAGTTCGTAGCCGTTCCCGCTCGGCAGACAACATCTGTTCACGTCCTTCGCTATCACTAAGACGTCTTTCCAGGGTGGCTACCATACTCTCCAGTTGCTTCCGGGTGCCATACATACTTCGCTCCGCTTCCGTGTGAAAGTGTGCGTGGAATGTTAGTTCTGTTTCGTCTTCACAGTTTTCCTCGTCTTCTGCTTCGAGGTACTCTTTATTCCGGAGCCGCTCCAGTGATGCACGCAGAATGACTGTCTCCTCCCGAGCCGCCTGGAGACTGGCTCTAAGATGCGCTTGCTCTTCTGACATGTCTGCTATTCTTTGCTCGTTAACTTCGAAGGTGACTGTTAGCGTGGCATGGTTAACAGTCAACTGCTGTAATTCCTCTTGTAGCAATTTCGCCTCATTAGTAGCTTCTCGACCAGCAGCTTCGGCCTCCTCATGCAGCTTCTTATATCGTTTCAGCTTCTTTTGGTTCTCTTCCCGTTCGCGGATCAAAACTTCCTCAGCTTCGCGAGTGGACTCCCTGTACTGTAACTCGCATTTCTTCCTCAACTCCCGCTCACCCGCAAGATTGCTTTCCATTTGTTGCAACGCCGCCCGCAACGACCGCACCTCATCCACAAGTGTGGAAAACTCCTGCATTTCTTCATGAATGTACTGTAAGTCCGCTGTATACTTTTCCTCACGCTCCTCAGCCTCTCGCCGCGCCTCCGAAAGCTGCGTTATTAGCTTTTTATTTTGCGCGTTCAAAGAGGTGATGTCAGCCTGCTGCTCACGTGAGGCGCTTGCTGTCTGCTTTGAGGCGGTATCTGTTTCATTGCAGTCACGAAGTTGTTGGAGTAACAGACGCTTTTCCTCCCGTAACCCTGCGACCTCACCCTGTAGATGCGCTAATTCCAGGTCCCGTTGCTTCAGGGTATTGGCTTGTTCACGAAGCAAGTCATCTTTACGCTGAAGCGCCGTAAGTATGAGCTCAGCCATACTCTCATCATGTTCCGCTTTTGCCTCACCCCACCCCCTTTCGTTCTCATTTTCATTCCGTCCCCTTTCCGCCACCGTATACCGCCCACCACTGTATTCACTCGTCTCGTCCCCACTCACATTCGGTGAGCGAATCTCACTTCCGCAGAATTGTGATGAAACACAGGCACTATCATCCATGTTTATGGCTACCCCTTCAGTCACGGAATCGGGGCTGAACTCGTTGGAAGCCGGCATATCGGTAAAAATACCATTTGAGTGACACGCAGGAGGGCGGGGTAGGAGGTTAGGAGGGAGGTACCGATATTGTTGATGTAGCGACGTTGGCTGCACGCCTTGACGACAATCACGACTATGTTTGGATACGTTTCGTACATCATGTGAGCCCGATGGAAAATCCACCTCGTCCATTGCCATCGGAAGCACCCCTCCGGGCACCTTCGGCTGCCTTTCTCCCTTTGTCGCAGTTTCCGATAGCTACAAGAGAAAAAGCGAATAACATTCATATTTATATGGGAAAAGCTGTAGGTTAGAACTGGTTCCCCCCCCATGGAAGACATCTACTTTCACGTGGAAAACAAAACAAAAACACAGATAAGCATTTATTCGAGGTTTCCTCCAAAACTCAGCGCTCACACACTAAGTCCACACGACTTGGCGCTCGAAACTAAAGTTTTTCCCTCGGATGCGTGCATAAAAAAAAAGGTTGAACCGCGGACCCTCTTCCTTCCACAGCTAGTCGACTGGTGAGGCCTCATTGAGAAATTTGAATACGTGTCTGTAGCACATAAGCAATTCTCGTTTCGTCGCTGAGCGCCGCGATGCTGCGAGGTGCGCTTGCATGTAGCGAAGAAGCGGCTTCCTTGACGAAAGAAGCGACAAGAAAACTGTTTCATCATCGTAGCCCATCCGCAGGAGCTTCCCCACTTCCTTTATGCTGTCATCACCAATATTACGATTACCGTTTACCCGTACGTTGTTTCCACCATTGCATATAAACCGCGATAAGATGCCGTTTTTATCTTTGCAGTGTTTACGCCCTGCAAAATATTGTGAAACTTCGTCAGTTTGTTTGTACACGAAGTGCCTGCAGTTTGAAGAGCCGCAACGGCAGACAACAAAGTACTTCTTCAGTGCATTTTCACCATAAAAAAGTGGTGCCACTCTGTGCGAGTAGCTAATCGTCAACTCGGAGCCCGCTGGCACATCACGGGTGGTGAAGAAACTATTCGCATCCCCGAAGTACGGAAAGTTTTCTATTCGACTCAAGACTTCCTTACATTCGGAATATTCACCTGTTGCAGCAGCCGCCGGCCAAAATTCTTTCGAAAGCCCACAGCAGCAATTGGGTTCACAACTATGGTTCATGAGATGGTGAGGCAGCGGTTGAGTGACAAGCTCCATTAATGAACCTGTTGGGTGCGTGTAGTGAAATGTGTCTGGCAACCGCGTGTGCGTGTCGCCAAGTAATAGCACCAACTGGGCGGCGTCCATATATGTGCGCTGTGGGGCAACTACCACCCGAGTGCTGCGTGGTAACGCCTTTGTCGTGAAGAGTCCCCTGCTGTGGATGGGGCTACTTCCAACCCGAATACAATCAAGTGTCGTGCCCTGCAGGAGGCCCCGAAAGTAGGGCGTTCCGTTTAAATTTTCCAAAAATATATTTCCAGCCGAAACGGTCCCGCTGTTATCACTGGCGGTGAGCGACTCCCGGGAGTTGGCGCATTCCGCCTGATGAACAGTTGTGGTGGAAAGCGCTGCCGCTTGCGCGTAGGCCCCTGCAGCAATAAGCTGCTGTATTGAAGCTTCAACGTCCATAGGGGAAGACAAGGATGTCCGCAGCAGAACCGGCGACGGGTGTTGTCGATGTTGAGTTGCCTCCTGATGTCGATAGTGGCGGCGCTACACTATACCGCGTATAAAATGAGACACGCCCCATAGTGTAGCCAACATAGGCCATGGCGTTCAGTATGCCGTAGGTTATGGGACCGACAAGGGGCATTGCCAAAGCCCCCAGCACAAATGCAGAAAGGCGTAAAGACGATGCGCCAGCATGTGGCTGAGGTGGTTGCATCACACCTTCGTCCAGCGATTCCCACGAGCCACATGACACTGCTTCCCCCTCAGAGGATGCAATAAACAAGTCAGGGAACATCAGCTGCTCTCGGTCTGCATAATTGGTGCGCTTTGTACGGCGCGGCAATCTCTGAGATTTGGGCTTCTCCGAGTCCGATCCAGATAAAGAGGTAACAGCACAACCCGAACAAAGCCTATTACACAATAAATGGGTGGTCGTGACGGTATTTAATCTCTGTAATACACTCTTCCGGTTTGCTGTTATTCGTCCCCCAACTACACCACCAAGTACCATATTAGGTCCACCTGCCCCACGCCCCTTTCTTCCTATTACACATATCAGTGCAAAAACAAAAAAAAACAAGCATCAGGTATCGTCGTGACAAGCACAGAAACGTGGCAAAGGCAAAACGTTCAGTCGACACCTCATGTATCCTTTTGTTTTGGTCTTGTTAGGTTCCACCCGTCACTCCACTCACGCCTTGGAAGTGGCTGACGAACTGACGATACGGTGGCTGCCACCTCAAAATATGAGACGGAGCCCAAGGAAGGGGGAATGCAACGTAATGCAGCGATGTGAAGACCATATGATGAAGCAATCAAGTGCTCAGAAAAGCACATCGGGCCCATGCCCTTGCTTCGTGTTAACACCTTTTGTCACCTGTAGGGATCTTGAAAGTGTGCCTTTCTCAGGCTCAGCGGCTCCTCCCACCTGCGAAGTGGCGTTGAAATCGCACGCAGCATGCGCATGAAAGTTGCGTATGTCAACTCGATGGCGCCGTAACAACTCAGCGAGGTTCGGTGAAGGCAAATAACTGGGTAGTACGGTGGGAATGAGAAAGAGTTTTTCATTCGTTCCGCCGGTGTTAACTCTTGGCACCCCTTTTGTTGGTATAATTGTCCCATCGACGTCCCCCATGGCCACCAGAGTGCTGGGTGGGGAGAGAAACTGGCAGCCGATATCACGGAGTAGATTTTCTATCGACTGGCCGCGGCGAGAAGCCACGAGCCTCGCTAACAATTCCGCTCCTGGGCAATGTCCCACCGCCGCTGCTGCCGCTGGAGGTCTCAATTGTGGTTGTTGAGCGTTAGACCACGCGTTAAGTTTTGCGACCACCCGTTGAATGTAATCGGCGAAACTCACAACATTTCGCAAAGAGTTTTGGTACTCATGCAACACAATCAGCAGTGTACTCTGAACTACCTCATCCACAGATGGTGCGTCGTCGTCCAACACTACCTTTAGAATTCCCCTCCTCGTTTGCCGCCCCTTCCCGCCGCTGCCACTGTACGTACACTGCGGGCACACATCGGACACAACGCACCAATGCAAACTTTCCTCCTCACAAGCACCTCCTGCATCGTCTTTACGACATCGGTTCCCACTTTCGCTAGATTGATCGGTTGCCGTGCCGCCTGCCTCGCACTCATCATCAGCATCGACGGGTACGCCTCGCCACGGCTTTCCGGCATAAACCCTCATAACACTCTTCAGTTTCTGCACACTCAATGGAGTTGGAAAGCGCCACACTCCCCAATCATGTAGCATCACTGCATGCGCTCGTGTATGCGCGGTGTTCGTCAGTAGAGCGGCGTCAAAACCAGTGGAGGCAGCGGCAAGATATCCTGCGAGAACAAACAGCGAGGGCGGCAATTCACTACCTGCGGGTTCAGTGGAGGCGCCAGGGCGCTCAGTGTCCAAAACCCAGACATGTAACGCTTGCAGCGTCATACCACTATCTTTTATTGGCGCTGCGCGAGTTACTGTGTAGGAGGGAGCATTTCCTATAAGCGTGCCCGCAACGGCCATCGGCAGCATCGCTGTCCCCCCTTCACCACGTGGTCGCCATTGTAGAGCGTTAAGAAACGACAAGGGGGATACATTACAGGATCTAAGTTCAACCGCCACATCGCTACAACCGATGCTACTGACACTATTAGTCCCCCTCTTACGTAGTAGAAGGTCAGATAACGTGCCGCTACAGAAAGATCCCACCCACTCACGCCGCATACCGAACTGCACAGCAAAGGAAAGTCGAGTAAGGTGGGTTACGCTCCGACAGTGATGATGGAAGCTTTTTTCCCGAAACCACAAATTGTGACACACATAGCAGTAATAATCCTTATTACAAGGTGCTGTTTCCCCCTCCTCCTTTTCACAGCTGTGGTACTCGTGTTGAGAGGGCCTCACAGTTGGCAAAGTTACCTTCCATTGAACCGCTCCAGTGAAGGTCACACGATGTATGCTTAGCAGTGCGTGTTGTTCGTCACTACCATCACTATTCACTCCACTGCTACTCACATCTTCATCAACACCGGGCGCAGGTACAGGCTCGCCTGACAAGATGACACCGTTACCAGTTGAACGGCAGATGCTACAGTCCTCATGGTCAGCATCGGCGGCTGCAGCCGCAATCGGTTGGGGAAAAAATTCTTCATAGCCCATACGCCGTGCGTCACTAAGAAGAAGGGAATGCTCCCGACCGTAGCTATCGTGCCATGTTACACAGGTATCAGATGCAGCAGAGGAATCTCCCTCAGTTTCTGTAAAGCGGAGACTAAACGTACGGTTGACCGTCCTTATACCCGGAACTGGAAGTGAACGATCCAAAGAAGCTACTTTTTCATGAGCCTCTGCCCGCCGAATCGATTCCGTCTCCCCATCGTTTCTGTCCTGCTCACCTGGTAAACGTACGGCTGATGACGCCGGTGGTGATGTGGGAGGCAGCATTGCCACCAGCCGTGTTAGTACATTCTGAATTGACACTAAAAGACTTATTCCAATAGGAGCTAATACAACCGCAGCCAAATTTCTTCCCTTTTCCGCTTCCGTTAACCCTGCGGGGTCACAAGGCAGTGCGACCGCCGATAACAACCGGTCCTCTTCCTTACCTGAGTTGCCGCCTCTTCTGTCTCCATCCACAGACCCATTAACCTCGCTACCAAATCGAACGACACCTGAACGCCTCGTGGAAAAAAGTTCAATCTGTTGAACATTGGTATCGGCTAGATATGGCGTAATGACGTCGCGCAGCACCTCTGGTGTCAGGCGTTCAAGTAAACTCTGCTGATGCCGCTGGTCGCTGTGTAGCTCCACCGAAAAGGAGCATGTACGGTCTGCATCCTCCTGCAGGGCACCAAGGTTACGCAGCATCCGCCTCTGGTGTGCACGGTGGGATGCATCCTCGCCACGCATGGTGTTCCTTGCAAATGCGGCTACGAAAGCTGCGCAAAGCCGGTCTTGTACGTGTCCAAATGTAAGCAGCGGTTTCTTGGACCTCTGATTCTGCTTTGGAGCCCTGGGCAATTGCGGTTGAAGTTTTCGGATAAGTTGTTCATCTTGTGTATACCATTGTGTCATAGTCCGGTGCTGTGATGAAGGACGGTGGGCGGAATGCTCAAGCGCGCAACGGTGAAGCCGCAGCAACGAATTGGCAAGTAGAACACGGTACGATTCAGGGAAGGTGGAGAGCACAAGCTGCTTAATAAGTGAGGCGCTGGGGCGGCGTTCCACCCTGTCATGTTCACCATATAGCGCAAATACGTCATCTTTATCGCCACCTCCCACACCACTAGTGACAGCTTTTTCCTTATTCACAGTTTCATGTGAGTCGGAACCCTGTGTGACAAGTCTCCACAGGCGTAACGCGCACTGTGCCACGCTGCTATCTACAGTGCGAAGTGCCCTACCGTTCACGCGAAATTTTCGAAAAAAGGCCACCACATCCGCACTGCTAGTACATGCGTACCATTCATAAAGGATTGAAAGCAGCATGAGTGGTTCACTCAGAGTGTGCCCACTGGTGCTTTTGCCCCTCTCTCCGATTTTAGAAGCTGTACTCCGCTGAATCAGAAGTGACTGCAAGTATTGTGCTGCTGGTGCACCTTCGCAGCTTTTGGAATCCCCAACCTGGACAGACACGCGTGGATAGAGAAGTAACGTCGGAACAGTCATTGCGCAGGCGATAAGTATCGCATCCTCGATGCAGGCAAACTGCAAAGCATAGTACAACATTAGTGCTTGCTCATGAGGTATGGGGAAGTATGAGACAAACTCCCCCTTTGCGGTTAAACAAACGTCGTTGTAGAGGTCGATCAAACGTGGCATGTCCTTAGATAATTCAAGGCAGCTATCACCTATACAATGAACATCGTCACCACTCCTTTGTTTCGGGCTTTTGGAGCACTGTAGAAGTCCCAGGTCTAAGAGCTGTCGGATGCCCTGTGCTATCGCCTTCGGTTTAGGTGCATCTGGTAGTAATAACAACAGCGAACTTGCCTGGTGAGGAAACAAGTACTTGACCCGAAGCAGCAATGAAGCTACATTGGCTGCGGCACTCTCAGGAATTGTGTGTGCAGGCGCCGCCGGAACCAAGCCGCTCAAACTCCTCTGGTGGCTGGTCAGAAAGAAAGCTTTCCCGCTTTCATTGTCTTCCCCCCTATTATCCTTTACTTTCCCATCATCACCCTTTTCGTCTGAAGTGACTAGCTCTTCCTGTCCACAATTGCCGTAGTGGGTCCCCACAACCTCCTTTTGGAGTGTGAACATACGCCTCGGAGCCAAACGAATAACAAAACTATCGCAGGTCCTTCCAGCCCTCCCCGCACGCTGCCGTGAGCTGCTAACGCTGACGACAGCCGTGCTGCGGAGCGTGACACCTGTTAATGGATCAGAAAAGAATCGCCGCTCGAGGCAAGAGTCTACAACACAACGCACGTTAGGAATGGTGACGGAGCTCTCAGCAACGTTCGTTGACAAAATAATTCGATAAGGGAACGGAGAGGTAGTTTCACGTAGTTGTCGTTGTGGACTTCCAACTGCCGTGGCGTGCAGGAGGGCAACAGAAAATGAGCATCCTTCGTACTCCAAAAATGTGACATTTCCGCTACCCGCGTTGTCGTAAGCATAGTTCATCGTGCTATCACCACTAATTTTGGTGGTGGCACCCGCAGGTTCTGCATGTCGCTGGGTATCATTAGTCCCTTCGTCGTTTACAAGCGTTTTTCTGCATAGAACTTCAAGAGATTGCAACACAAGGGACATTTCAGCAAACCCGGGAAGAAACACCAATATGCTCTCCGGTTGCTCGTTGTTTTGATCTTGAGTAATCCCCCCTTTCTCTTGCACGGCACCACTCCCCTCAGTCGTGTGGGGCTTTGACCTACAGCTGGCTAGGCTCGCGATGCTTTGTAGCGTGAAGAGTACAAATTGTGCCAGTGCACGTGCCTGAGGAGAATGTATCTCGGGGCTAAAACGTATATATGAAAAGAAGTGCACCAACGAAGCCATCACTCGGCGTGCGGGCGGTAGCAACAGGGGACACAACCTTCCATTTAGCGAGGATACTCCTTTACTTCCGTTATCCGCACTCTTCTCATCAGCACCCAACAGCTGCGACGACTCCAGGGCGCTGGGAAGGTCGTCGATGAAATACTCCTCAAGACGATAGGGGCCACTTCCCGCTAAGCCGCTGCGCACTGCAACGTCCGAAACCTCATCCGGTGGCTGGGCTGCCTCATTGCCTAGAGAGAGAACATACGGTTTGCAGAAAGCGGAAAGATTCCTCGTTGCTTCAGACGGCGGTGCGCTAAACTGCGCACCTATGAGATAAGATACCATTTGCTCTGCCGAAAGCGTGGCAGACATCAAAATCAGATGGCGCATGCCCCAAGATTGTTCCCTGTCTTTACCATGCTCTCGTTGGTAAGCCCTAAGCAACTGTTGTTTTGCCCACGCAAGAAGCAAATCCGTTTCCATATCACGACAGTGTGCCTCATCGATGATCAGTGTCGTGTGAGACAGTAAACTGTGGTCATGCTGCAAAGCGTTGAGTATGTAGCCGGGCGTAGCGTATATGATTTCACTTGCAGCTGAGAAACAGCTGTCGCCGCCGACTGCGTAGCCCACGCGGTCGCCAACGTTGGATGCCGCCGGTGTTGACGAAGACGACGCCAAAATTGCTGCCGTAAACTTTGCCAGCTCCACGCACGCAAGACGCGTGGGTTGTGACACTATAATACAAAGCCTACTGCTCGCACCAAACACTGTAGCGTACTCCCGCGTGCTGACATTAACAGGGAACGGAGAAGGCGGCAGAAACGTCTCAACTGACCTCATTACACCTTCTTTAGAATCGATGACACTACTACTGGCGGCAGAGGACACAATTTTCGCTTTGTGAGAGATGTCAATTCGTTGTAACATGCGCTGCCAGTGGCTGTCCAGAAGAAACAGTGGAACCAAGCTGCTTTTCCCCGAGCCAGTCGGCGCGTTGCACACAAACACGTCCGTTACTGGCTGCGGAAAATCAGTTAAAATTGCGGCGGGTTCGTTTCCTCCGTTATTCTTTAACCGTTTAGCGCTTGCAGGAGGAAGGGGGACTGCTGAGTTTGCGAGAAACAAATTGGTCCATTCGGATCGCTTCTGCCATACGCCCAGGCGCTGAAGTGACGGATAACTCTGCGCCACGCACTGCCAATCCATTTGTTTGCGGAGTACATTCTCTCGCAATTTACTAATAAGCGATGATGAAACAACAGGCTTTCCCTGTGCAACAAAGGCTCGGGGTTTTGGAACCACCCTCCCACGAGCCTCGAGCGGGGTATTCGATTTTGCGGTCGATGTGAAAATTTCCGCAAGCATAGTACCAACAGGCTTTGGAAACACGCCAACGGTGGGCCCCGCTTTTGGCTTCTTCCGCTTAGAAATTGTCTCAAGCAGTTTACTCATGCCGTGAGCGCCGTTCTTGCTAGAAATAGTGCGTTCGTTAACGTCACATCTTCCTTCAAGGTCTGTGGTGGGTTCGGTGCAATTCGGTGAATTAACAACTGGGTTCTCGACCGGTTCTGTCGCTTCTGTCAGATTGTCAACACGCGTGAAGTTGTCACATGAGCCTATTTTAGTTGAATACGGTCTATTTATCTGATATAGAACGATACGCCGCAACAGCGTACGGTGATCTTCGCGTAGCACCGACACAAAGCGATGCATGATGACAGCAATTGGTCACTTTGTTGGCAAGGAGGGGGGCGTTCAATTGAAACAGTATCAGAGCAGAGAAGGATTCAGAGAATCAATCAACGGAGCCGGGGTATGAACATTATGTCCAATAGCGGTGGCAGACAGGAAGAGCAGCATTAAAAAACAGAAGATATAAGGCCGAATTTTTACAAAAAAAGAGGGAACCATTAAAAACGAAAAGAAGTTAATTAAAAGAGAACTTGTGTGCAAACTGCCCACAAAATCAGACGACAGTTACCGGCAAAAAAAAGAAAGAATCGTAAAACGACACTTAAATAAAAAGTAAATTCTGGAGAAGGAACCAATTCGACGGGGAAAATCACGCACACAACCAAACAGCCTCTACAAATTACCAACGTTCATGAAAACTGCGCGAGTGACAGCAAACGAGTTGGCCACCGCTGAGTACCCTACACTAACAACAAATATATTTTTTAAAAAAGTATAGTCTCAGACAGATATTATGGCAAAGCGAACCAAAGGGCAGAAACTCGGCGGTTTCTTTTATTCATTGCAACATCATGAAGCGGCACTAAGTGATGTGTGTTTGGGTCACTATCGCACGCCTCAGCTGCCGGCCGCACTCATCAAGAGAGAGAGAGGTACGCATGTATGTATATATATGTATATATATTACAAAGTGAGAGTGTGCAGCCAAAGGGACATTGCGTGTGTGAGCGTGTGCCCGGGACGGGTGGCGAAAATACAGGTCAAAAGGGAGCACTTCACGACAGTGATAACACAAGCACGTATCCGAACAACTTTCACAAACCCCATCCATATTCAGAATAAGGAAAAAACATGGAAGTACAAACAATTTGGATATGAAAACGCTTTTCTTTGGCATTATTGGAGCAGGGTGTGTATGCAGAGCCCACTGTTTCTAATGGGATTCGAACCCTTCTGCAGCTCCCAGGCACAGGACTATTGGACAGATCTGTCAACAGAAAACATTTCCGTTAGTGAGAAGGTCTGATCAAGGTCTATAGCTTTTGAAGCACTGAGCTGTGGCACTTGTTTGAATCCTTTCCTCTTCAACATGTCGCGAGTTTCGATTAGAAGTTTACCATACGACAACGACTGGTTGTTCATAAGCATGCACGTGATACACTGCGTGGCCGCACCACCAGCGCCTGTAGAACCCGTACCAAATGTGGCAGTATTCTTAACATCAGCAGATGTTTGCTCATCAGCACAACCAGAAATCATCATCACATCCCCCAGAACATCATTTCCCTCACGAATTCGCTTCATGTGTGGCGTACCCGATGCTTGCTCACCTCCACTGCAGACATAGGTAAAAGGAAGATCCATAATAGAACCTGAGTGGCAACAATCGAACACAGCTGTGAGTCGTACCTTTTCAGGAAGCCTAGAGAAGAGAAGTTTGTGTATATCATCATCAACAATGCATCCACTTTTCTGGAAGTCCACAGGGGCAATGCATTGATCGTACTTCTCGTCACTGTCGCCTCTGGATTTGCATTGTGTACCATGACCAGAGTAATGGAAGAAAAGGACATCACCTGGTTTTGCATCCTTCACGAGCCACGCCATGTAACGTACGATATTGTCGCGGGTTGGCTGGTCGGTCCTCCCGGGGAAATTGTCCTCGTCGACGAGTATGACGGCTTCGTTGATTGGGAGCCCCTTTTTCTGCAGTGTGGCGAGCATTTGCTTGACATCATTGCAGCAACCGGAGAGCGCTGCGGAAGTTCCATAGTAATTAATTCCAATAAATAAAGCTCGAACTGTTTGGCCAGGAAGAGGTGTCGCGACCCATGGTTGTTCGCCGTGAGCATCCCCCGCATTTGCAACAGCGGCATCTACGTCCACCTTGGGGGGAGGTGGTTGAAGTCCCAGAGCTTGTACAAGGTACGGCTGGGCTGTCTGCCACAGTTCCATACCAATTTTCACGAAATCATTGGTGCCCTTTGCACTACTTGCTTTTGATATTGTGGAGCAGAGACTCAAAAGACACCTTGGGTCCACGGCCATCTATATGTACCTTTTCCTTGTAAATGTTAATGTTGTAGCAAGAGCTTCTACCACTGTATTATTTTACTGCAGTGTTTAGTACTGAGGGTCTGAAGGGAAGTCATGGGGGAACAGAGTGGCGAACAAGATACCTTGGAATAAGCAGAAAACAACTGCAACCGATGATAACATAGCATTTGGTTTACTCACATTACCTTCCCCCGCCCCTTCATATGCGCCCTTCTGTGGGCTGCATGAAGAAAGGGAATGGGGAATGAATCAACAGTGTGTTGAAAATACCACAATTCCTCGAAACATCCTGTTGCCATCACTCTGCAAATTGGCCTTCTGGGCTTGCACGTGATGGTGTTGTTCAGTGAAGGCCTTGTTTGAGTGAGGTAAGAAACTAGCTACCACATTCCTTTTCAAAAGAAAAAAAGGAGGGGAAATAATCAGAAAAGCGAAAGCTAAACGTTCTTCTCCCCCGCATTAAACACAGCATAAGAAAATCATGTATGCCCACCGCAGCAGGGATCCGGTGCACACACGAAAAAAGCGATGCAAAGACACTTCATCGGTTTCTCTTTCCCACCCTTTGTGGCAAAACAAGCAGCCTCTATTTTCCCTCCACCAAGCTTTTGTGTGGAATCGTTGCCATACCATAAGGGAGATGTCTAACGTCCCGTCTTCTCCACCCCTTTGATTTCAGGCTTGTTTTCCTTTTCCCTTCTCAAATCTGCAGCAGTAAACAACGCACTCCAACATTCCTTAACGACACTCCATCAGTTATGATGGCATCGAGTAACGATTGGTAGGAATATATTGTCGCTCATTGGAGGAAGAAGAGGGGGAGGAGTAAGAAACAGAGGGATGGGTGGGTGGGTTTGCTCCGTAATGTTATCCAAAATTGTAGGAGAATAATTAAAATAACAAAGGTAAAACACACATAAAAAGTAAATTGTGTTGACGAGGTGACAACTCCTCACCGAAACAACAACAAAAAGGGGCGCCCATACCAAGTCACAGGGCATTACACCCCACCAGAGTTATTCAAAAGTTAAAGCGGGCAAACAAGAAAACGCACTCCGGAGCGAGTGCAAAAGTGGATAGTTGCCACACAAACACACAAAAGGAGCTACTAAGAGGCGAAAAAAAAATGACAGAGCATTTTATAAGATAACAGTCTCAACACGAATAAAAAAATTTCAACTAAGCGACGCCTGTTTCATGGAAGAAGGTGCCGCCAAGCATATCACACAGGATGAAGATCCGTAGGAAGCAGGAAGGGGTGAGGAA
Source organism: Trypanosoma brucei gambiense DAL972 (assembly GCF_000210295.1). Classification (NCBI taxonomy): domain Eukaryota; phylum Euglenozoa; class Kinetoplastea; order Trypanosomatida; family Trypanosomatidae; genus Trypanosoma; species Trypanosoma brucei. The sequence continues at coordinate 197,570 of NC_026739.1, forward strand.
CATCAGTCAGCCTCCCCACCAAAAAAAAAACAAAAAACAACATCATACATTTAAACAAAGACCCAGATAACACCCTCACAACAGCCACTTGTGCTTATTGCAACATCATGAAGCGGCACTAAGTGATGTGTGTTTGGGTCACTATCGCACGCCTCAGCTGCCGGCCGCACTCATCAAGAGAGAGAGAGGTACGCATGTATGTATATATATGTATATATATATTACAAAGTGAGAGTGTGCAGCCAAAGGGACATTGCGTGTGTGAGCGTGTGCCCGGGACGGGTGGCGAAAATACAGGTCAAAAGGGAGCACTTCACGACAGTGATAACACAAGCACGTATCCGAACAACTTTCACAAACCCCATCCATATTCAGAATAAGGAAAAAACATGGAAGTACAAACAATTTGGATATGAAAACGCTTTTCTTTGGCATTATTGGAGCAGGGTGTGTATGCAGAGCCCACTGTTTCTAATGGGATTCGAACCCTTCTGCAGCTCCCAGGCACAGGACTATTGGACAGATCTGTCAACAGAAAACATTTCCGTTAGTGAGAAGGTCTGATCAAGGTCTATAGCTTTTGAAGCACTGAGCTGTGGCACTTGTTTGAATCCTTTCCTCTTCAACATGTCGCGAGTTTCGATTAGAAGTTTACCATACGACAACGACTGGTTGTTCATAAGCATGCACGTGATACACTGCGTGGCCGCACCACCAGCGCCTGTAGAACCCGTACCAAATGTGGCAGTATTCTTAACATCAGCAGATGTTTGCTCATCAGCACAACCAGAAATCATCATCACATCCCCCAGAACATCATTTCCCTCACGAATTCGCTTCATGTGTGGCGTACCCGATGCTTGCTCACCTCCACTGCAGACATAGGTAAAAGGAAGATCCATAATAGAACCTGAGTGGCAACAATCGAACACAGCTGTGAGTCGTACCTTTTCAGGAAGCCTAGAGAAGAGAAGTTTGTGTATATCATCATCAACAATGCATCCACTTTTCTGGAAGTCCACAGGGGCAATGCATTGATCGTACTTCTCGTCACTGTCGCCTCTGGATTTGCATTGTGTACCATGACCAGAGTAATGGAAGAAAAGGACATCACCTGGTTTTGCATCCTTCACGAGCCACGCCATGTAACGTACGATATTGTCGCGGGTTGGCTGGTCGGTCCTCCCGGGGAAATTGTCCTCGTCGACGAGTATGACGGCTTCGTTGATTGGGAGCCCCTTTTTCTGCAGTGTGGCGAGCATTTGCTTGACATCATTGCAGCAACCGGAGAGCGCTGCGGAAGTTCCATAGTAATTAATTCCAATAAATAAAGCTCGAACTGTTCGGCCAGGAAGAGGTGTCGCGACCCATGGCTGGTGGCCATGAAGGCCTTCTGCGTCTCTGAAAGCGGCATCTACGTCAACCCTCCGGGGAGGTGGTTGAAGTCCCAGAGCTTGTACAAGGTACGGCTGGGAGCTCACTGCGTTTAACCAGCCGAGCCCCACATAATCAGCTAACTGGCCCGCATCACAGAGTTGTGTAATTAAGGAGCACATATTATGTTTCTACTGTATGCAGATGTACGTGGAAAATTATGCCTCAAGTGTATGTTAGTATCGTAGCAAAAGCTTCTACCACTGTATTATTTTACTGCAGTGTTTAGTACTGAGGGTCTGAAGGGAAGTCATGGGGGAACAGAGTGCCGAACAAGATACCTTGGAATAAGCAGAAAACAACTGCAACCGATGATAACATAGCATTTGGTTTACTCACATTACCTTCCCCCGCCCCTTCATATGCGCCCTTCTGTGGGCTGCATGAAGAAAGGGAATGGGGAATGAATCAACAGTGTGTTGAAAATACCACAGTTCCTCGAAACATCCTGTTGCCATCACTCTGCAAACATGCAGCCGGGGCGTTTTTACCCACTCATCCGCATATGTATTCGTTTTCCTCCTGCAATTAACCTGAATTTGTTTCGTTCTACTTATTAGTGGTTCCCAAGTACCTTTTTATTCTTGTCTGCCGCCCGGGACGCATTTCCCCCTCTTGAATAACCTACCGACACCACCGTCACATTATCATTTTCCAACATACTTTTCGATTTCCGTTCTAGTTTCTTTCCTGCCAATATATTTTCGTTAGTATTTAGAAGCCTTAACAAAGAACGCCATTGTAAAAGGATGCTGCGGGGAAAGACAACAAAAGACACCGCGTTTCTGTAGGTGTGTGACCGGTGGCACGAAATTCATGTGGGGCGAGTTTCGGATAATTCCATAAAGGGAAAAGAAAACAAAGTAATTGTGCTCCTGTTTGTCACCCCTTGCCCTCGCGTTTGTTGCTTCCCCCTTCTGTTTCGTTCTATTAGGCTCCTTGCGCTATCCTTTGCAGCTATGATACTTCGGTGCTTTTAAAGCTCTCTTCCATGTTGGCCAGTTCTTGCTCTTGTTCCAAAAGCCACTCCATCCCGCCCTTTGAATTGAATTCTTCGTGTGCTTTTGCATACTTGGCCAACTCCTTTGAAAGCTTCTTTAGTTCCTTTTCCCCAACTACTTCACCACGTGAGTTACTGGTGGGGAGTCCAGTTTCCTCGTCGAAGGTGGCGTACACACTCCCGCTTTGCATCTTGAAGTAATCTTTCGGAGAGGATGTGTAATTCCTCCACTTTTCCACAAGCTTCTTCTTTGTCTCAATTTGGTTCTGCAACTTCCTCCGCCTGTCGTTGGCCTGTTGCTCTCTCCGCTCAGAGATTTCCCGCAGCAAAACGGCTGGGTCGTCTCTCTTCCACGTGGTTGGCCCATTGGGACTGTCCTCTATTCGGATACCGGCCTGTGCAAGCCATTCGTCCCGGATAGCGTCACATAAGGGAAGAAAGTTTGCTGTTGTACCGCTAGCCTTAGCTTCACTACGTACTGAATCGCGGAAGCGAAGCAAAGCTTCCATCACAGGTACCAATTGGTCATCCGTTTGTCGTGTTTTTGTGAAACCAACCATGTCATTCCCATCCACCACACCAAATACCTGTAGTATCCGGGTAACATAACGACCGACCTTGTGCACCAATGTGGCACTGGGGCGTTGTCCTGTGACAAGATACCGGTTTGTCTCGCTCACAAGTCCCATGATCGCTTCCATAGCGGTGGGGGTGTCAAAGTTGTTGCGCAATGCCGCGTCCACGGCGCTCTCGGTGGAAATCCAGGCCTCATTCAACTTGCGGTCGTGCTCATTGAAGCCCTGTATTTCTTTCAGTGTATCACTTCGAAGCACCATATCAACACTTCCAAAGAAAGAACGCAAAACTCTTTCGCGCTCCTTTGCCTCGTCAATGCTTTGATCAGAGAAATTCATTGCCTTATTCCATTGGTTTGCAAGAAAAAGGAGCCGCATCGTACGCGGAGTTACACCCAGGTCATCCAAAGCATGACGAATAGTAATGAAATTCTTCAGACTCTTGCTCATCTTCAGCCCTTTAATGTGTAGGTGACCGCAGTGCAAAAAATAGTTCACCCATTGATGTTGCATACTGTATGCTTCACTCTGTGCACACTCGTTGTCATGGTGTGGAAACTTCAGGTCGCATCCACCACTATGAATATCCATATTTGTGCCGAGTATATCAGAGGCCATAACCGAGCACTCAATGTGCCAACCCGGTCTTCCGGCACCCCAAGGTGAAGGCCAGTGGGGTTCACCAGGCTTTGAGAATTTCCACAGCGCGAAATCGTTGGGACTCCGCTTCTCACCGGCAACACATGCGGCAAGTGCGCCCTCACCTTCCGCCATTTCGGCTTCGGTCGTGTTGCATTCATCGCGCTCGCTTATGGGCTTTAGCTTTGGATAGTTGTGCCCCGCCCGTATGAAAGCGGTCGTATCAAAAAACACCGAAGTTTCGCCAGAATAGGCGAAACCGTTGTCCATAATCCTTTGAATAAAGTTGACCACTTGCGGAACATACTCTGTCACGCGCGTAATGACATCAGGATCCTTCACCCCGAGGCGCTTCATATCTTCAAAAAAAAGCCGCTCATAACGCCGTGCATGATCATCAAATATTTTTTGGTCGGTCACAGTGTGACCCTCGAGCTGGTCCAGCAGGTCACCGTTAATACCTGAGGCCGCATCAAACAGTTCGTCAAAGTCGCCAGCCTTAATAGCGCTTTGAATACGACCACTTGTGTCACTGAACTGTGTTTCCTTAAGTGCGAGTTCCATGATTTTCTCTTCCCTCTCCATCCGAACACGGCTAGAAGTACCCTCTGGCAGCGCTTGCGACAACTTTTCCCTCGTCTCCGAGAGGGCACGCGAAGCCGATCTCTGCGCTTCCACTGTAAATTTAACAAGTTTCTCCATATTACCACCCTCAAGAGTCACATCGCGAAAATGACGCAAAAGTGAAGAAACCCTCGCCCGCTTAATAATCTTATCGTCAATATCCGTAATATTCATCTGATAAATTACTTTATACCCAAAGAAATCTTCCATAATGCGCCGTAGGATATCAAAAGTAAGGTAAGCACGCGCATGGCCCATATGAGAGACATCATATACCGTTGGCCCACAAGTGTACCACCGCACCAACCGCCCCTCACGAGGTGCAAACTTCTCAAGGCACTCAGTCATGGAATTCAGAACACAAACATCATTGCCATCAACATTCAAAGGCGGATACCACGGCGGATGTCGAGAACGTTTCACAGGTTCACACACATTCAAACCATCTGCTAATAACAAAACGTCACTTTCCTTCATCGCAAAGCTGCAATTAAAAGAAAACGAAGTTCTGAAAAAATAACGTAAAGAAAAACGAAACGTTGTAAAAGATACAAACAACTAAAAAAAGTAAAAAAAAAAGAACTAAAGCAAAAAAGGAAAGGAAAAAAGACAATAGCAAACAAATAAAAAAACACACGCGTGGCTAAGACGGCATCAGCACTCACTGTACCGGAGCGCAGCACATTCTGCTATGCACATACCACACGCACATGCCCTCCAGGTGTATTACAGTTTCACTACACAGCCGCTCGCCGAAGAAGATAGAATTGAGGGGGAGTAAAAAGGGAAGGAAATTAAAAAAAAAACCAAGCAATAATGAACGAGAAACACCAATCACAAGGTGAAGCGCAACCCAAGACCACGCCACCTCACTGGTGTGGGACCAGCCTGGCCGCCTTAGTGGGTGGGTTGGTGGAGCAATGATACTCAACGGACCCAATCAAAATGGGTATGCACTTATCCAGTGGCACAGTAATCGGCACAGAGAGGCCGCTGCAGCTCCTGCTTAGTGGGTAGATTATTTGTGTAAGGTTGCTTGCGCCACACGTGGCGATCACTGAGCCGACGCCGGTAGTCTGGACGCACTCGCCAGTGGGGAAGGTGGCATGTGAGCAGCCTTTGGTACAACCCTTGCCCTCGCAGAAGTCCTGTGTAAAAGTTGCTGAAGGCGGCGGCGGTGGTGGTGGTGGTGGTGGAGTGGGGCCTCCAACAACTGCGGAGGATACGGCCTGATTCATGAGACATTGGTTTGTGCCCTTCTCGATGCGGATGTAGCCGTCCTCGCCCCACATGTTGCTCCACGAGTTTTTGATGATCCAGTAGGGTGGATTGCTATTATCATTGTAACCAACGAGGAGCACACCATGATCCAATTGCTCGGAGGTGCATGAAGTCAGAATCCCACCGTTATAGTCCATAAAACTTGTGGCGTCAACGGCAATAGCAAGGGGACCGTTTTCTGCCAAATACGCGGCGATAGCGTCCTCATCCTGCGGTAAGTCAACATGGTCTGTTATCGCAGCACCGATCTCGTGACCATTCATCTGGCACTGTGGCTGCTCACCATTCCCAGAAACATAGGGATAGCTCGCCTCCGTGAATACGTTTCCACCGTTTGAATTTACTATCCAGTTGAAGGCATTGTCCATCAGCCCACCACCACAGCCGAAATCAATGGTATCACATGACACTAGCATCTGCTCCGAGAGGGATACGAGAGGATTTCCTGCCACCTGCCACTGCCCTTCGATGTTGCCGATAGTTGAAAAGGCCCAGCACGAGCCGCACTGACCCTGATCCTTCACTGGGGTCACTGCTCCCTTCTCACGCCAATCCACAGCTGCAGGAGCACGGCCAGTGGTTACGTTCACCGTCTTGCGTAGCCGCTTCTGCGCAGCTGCAAAGTAGGACGCGCCGTTACGGTAGCGTGCCCTGAACTCTTCACGTGTCATATCCGAGAAGGGTGTCACACCAAACGTTGCGTATGGGTTCGCCGCAGCTTGAATCTTCGCCTGCTCCATATTCTCCTCAAAGGCACGGAAGCGGAATGCTTCCTCCTTAGCATCCTTGTACACCTTGCCGTACTTCTTCTTGAACGCAGCAAAACGCATCTCCAATGACTCCTCCACGTGGAGCGACCCGAGTGCGACAGACGCAAGGCACGCTGCCATAGCCAGCAAGACAACGGGGAGACGTACAAAACGCACCATTTCTGTTCGAGGCATCTTTCGGCTGTTTATGTTTGGATGGACCTTCCTTGCGCGTGCAAACGGTAAAAAGTAATATAAATGGGGAAAAGCTTTGTGATGCAGAAGAAGTGAGTCACGACAACACTTACACAGCACGTGAGTTGCAAAGAGGGAGTTACAGCAATGACGTCCAAGGAATAAATAAAAAAACACACGCGTGGCTAAGACGGCATCAGCACTCACTGTACCGGAGCGCAGCACATTCTGCTATGCACATACCACACGCACATGCCCTCCAGGTGTATTACAGCTCCAAGATATAGCATCCTGTGTGGGATGTTTTATTTTCTTTTTTAATAAAAAAATTTTGATGTTTTTGTTTATTTTTATTTTTATTGATGCTGCCTTTTTTATTGTTATTTGAAGAGAAGAAAATTACTTTTTATTGGATATTAATATATATATATATATATTAGGTTTTTTCTATTTTTAGGATATATATATTTTTTCTCCTTTTTTTGTGTAAAGCAGGAGTGACGGTGTCTATTTGTGTTATGCTTATGCGTGGTAGCGTTGTTGATGTCGAATTTTTTTTTGTGGCCTTATATATATATATATATATATTAGTTGTCTAATAAATTATGTATAACTTTTTGTATTTGGTGATTACCTTTTTACTTTGAGAGATGCGTTGGTTCTCTCTCTATTTTTTTAAGTGTTATAAAAATTGTGTATATCCTTATGTTTAATACTTTGTAAAATTAGATTGTCTTTCTATGATGAAGGGGCATCTGAGAGGGGCCTACTTTTAATTCGTGCCAGTGTGTTCCAGAGAACGGTGTAAGCTAAGTGTGTTGTGTGTCTTAGATTGAGGTGCATGATGGAAAAGATGATGTATTGAGGTGTGTTGGTTAACAGTGATACAGAAGGGCTGTCAGTCTCAGGAAAGCAGTTTCTCGGGGGCGGGGAGGGGGAGTAGGCGATAGAAATAAGAAGCAATTAAAAAAATAAAAAATGTTAGCTTCACGACGGTACAGGCTCGATTGATGCCCGTTTTCGATATCCAACATTACACATACTATTT